>NC_133847.1:1752115-1907353 GCF_047830755.1 Zonotrichia albicollis
CTGTGATGCACAAGGAGGCTGAGTTCCTGCAGAAGCTCCTTCCTGGATACTACATGGTGTGTATCACCCAGCAGCTCAGAGCCAGCTCAGCTTTGTCGTGGCAGCTTTTCTGTCATGGCAGAGCACCTCATAGGTCATGTCCTCCACCTGCCCCCATGCCAGGGACAGTGTTAACAACATGTCATGGAGCCAGTCCCAGAAGCATGAATCCTGCTGATAATTAGCAAACTCTGTGGGTAAACATGAGGCAGATAATTGTGCTGTAGTTTGGAGGCATGTTCTGGCCTCAAAATGGCTTCCCAGATGTGTGCTTCTGAGTGCCCTTTTCCCAGAACTAGTTCATTCCTTTTTCACTTGGCAGTGTGCATCTGCCCCAGCCTGCATTTGGGGATGGCTGCTGATTCCAATCATAGAATAGTAAAACTCTTAAGTTTGGAAAAGACCACCAAGATTATCAGGTCCAACCTTCAGCTCAGCACCATGATGGTCACATTGTCCACAAGTGCCACAGCCGCACATTATTTGAATGCTTTCAGGAATGGTGACTCCACCACTGCCCTGGACAGTTTGTTCTAATCCTTTACAACCCTTTCCATGAAGAAATTTCCCCTAATATCCAACCCAAACCTCCCCTGGCACAACTTGAGGCTATTTCCTCTCATCCTGTCCCTTGTTGCTTGAGAGCAGAGCCTGACCCCCACCTGGCTGCACCCTCCTGTCAGGGACTTGTGGAGAGCAAAAGGTCCCCCCTGAGCCTCCTTTTCTCCAGGCAATAATGCAACCACCCTGGTTTTGTGGGGAAAGCACTGCTGTCCCTGAATCTCTCCCATTCCTGCTGTTTGACCATTACTCTGAGGATTGTCCTGACTCCCACTGGCAGCAATTCCAAGCTGGAGGCCCCCAAGGTACCAGCCTGCTTTGCATATCAGTCTGGCAGTGCAGGATATTGAGACCCAGAGACTTGCATTGGGTCAAGTAAATTGGACCCAAAGCTGCTGTTCTGGTGTAAAAACCAGGAGCTGGTCTCCCTGCACAACTGTGCTGGAAATTCCAGATTTATGGATGAGGACTCTTGACATTCAGTTACAATGACCAGGGATTTGTTTGTTGTGAAGATGCCAAGGAGAAGGGGATGAGGAGCAATGCTGCTGCCCCATCTGTGTGCCTGAGCAGTGGGGTTGTGTGATCCTACACTGGTTCTGTGAAAATCCTTTCCTCACTCAATATTTACCATGGGAAATTTACCCGAGAGAGGCAGGTTATGGGATGTCTGTGTGTGAGTGACAGCCAGGCCAGGAAGAAATGGTTCCCTGTGAAGGTGGGGATGCCCTGGCACAGGGTGCCCAGAGCAGCTGTGGCTGCTTCATCCCTGAGAGTGTTCCAGGTCAGGTTGGACAGGGCTTGGAGCACCCTGGGACAATGGAAGGTGTCCCTGCCCATGGCACAGGTGAAACCAAATGGTCTTTACAGTCCCTTCCAACCCAAACCATCCTGAGATTCTGTGAATCACTTGCTTTTGCAGGTGGCACTCACATTCCTGGACAGGATGAGTTTTCTTGGAACGCACTGCCTGTTGCCTGATGTGTGTGGTAAATCAGGTGTGGGGTTTTGAGTGGGAATGGAGTTGCACTGTTAATCCTGCCATCATCAGTCAGTGAATTAAACTGAACTTACCTGTCTGATGCAGAGTTCTGAGTGACCTGTTGCAGCTTTCCACTGTCTGTGGGTTCTGTGGTGCTACCCCAGATCACCCTGCTGCTTCTCCCACCTGTGTCAAAGGAGTCAGGGAAAGGAAGCAGGGTGGTTTCATCCTGAGTTACTTTAAAGCTGTTTCCATTTACCTGCCTCCATTGCTTATGGCACTCTCCAAGAGGGCTCACTGCTGTGCTCAGGTGGGTGAGCTGAGGGGAATGAAATTTTAATACAATCACGTTTCTGCAGTCTGTCAGAACCTGTCAGGTCTGTCTTTCCTGCCACAGCGTGCAGAGAAGTTCTGTTTCCTTCCCAAATGTGCCCAAAGCTGAACAAGCAAATCCTGCCTGTCATGTCATTCCTAATTATTCTGTTGCCTAAAAAAAGGAGATGACAGCAGAACAGGATATCCGTGCTTTCTGGTTGACTGCTTTATAAAGCAACTCTGCAACAGGAGGAAAACATTTATGTTGTTTTGTTTAAAAAATAACCCTGTCCATGGTTTATTCTGGGCTGGAGAACAGCTCTTGATTCTGACACTGGTGGAGAGATAAAGAGAGCTGTTATTTTTAAGCTTGAAGTTCCCACTTATTGTGTTTATTTCTCTCCCAGTTTGATTTCCTTTTTTTAGCTGCTGTACTTGGGGAAAGCAGGGGATTTCCGGACTTGGTTATTTGCCCAGAGAGTGCTGAACATCTCAGTCCCTGTGTTTGCAGGTCCTAAAGCCACTGAAATGCAGGACTTTGTCAGATGCATCCACTGAGCTTCTTCAGAAAACCTCTCAGCAAAGAATCCCTAGTCCAACTGTTGCCATGCTTTGTGGTGAACACAGCAGGAATTTTCTGCTCAAATGACCTTTTCTCTGTGCTTCTTTCCACCCTTGCTGCAGAATCTGAACCAGAACCCCCGGACTCTGCTGCCCAAGTTTTATGGACTGTACTGTGTGCAGTCCGGGGGCAAAAACATCCGCGTGGTGGTGATGAACAACATCCTGCCCCGAGTGGTGAAAATGCACCTGAAGTTCGACCTCAAGGGTTCAACCTACAAACGCCGGGCATCCAAGAAGGAAAAGGAAAAGTCCAGCCCTACGTACAAGGATCTGGACTTCATCCAAGACATGCCAGAGGGCCTGATGCTGGATGCAGACACCTTCAGTGCTTTGGTGAAGACGTTGCAGCGAGACTGTCTGGTAAGGAGAGGCCAGTTCAGGGACAGGCTCTTGAGCATGAGGAAGAGCAGTTCCCGATTGAGAGCCTTACTAATGAGCCCAGAGTAGGATCAGTCTTTTCTCCTGCACTTTTCCCTGAAAGCCAAGCCATGGCAGCCTCTGAGGACTGAGGCTATGCTCCTTTGCCTGGTGCATCACACTTTGGCAGCCTGCTCCCCTTGGAGCTGCTTTGCTGGAGCATTTTCCCTGTCACGGTGCAGCAGATACAGTGGGGTGTTGTTTGCAAGTCTTCAGGCCTTTGCTGTGATTGTGGAATGGCCAAACTCTGCAGTCAAGCCCAAAGGTCACTGCTGGTTCAGAAACTTTCAGGCTCTGTCAAATGAGTTGTTAGTGGGGATGTGGATGGGATGCTTTGCTTTGATTACTTTGATTCCGTGCTACAAGGTCTGTATTTCTGCTGCTGGCTTGATATTTTCTCTTTGTTCTTGAACTCAATATTAACCTGTAGGTATTGGAAAGCTTTAAAATCATGGACTACAGCCTGCTGCTTGGGGTTCACAACATAGACCAGCATGAGCGGGAGCAGCTGTCGGAGGGAGCCCACAGCACGTCGGACGAGAAGCGCCCCGTGGGGCAGAAGGCCCTGTACTCCACAGCCATGGAGTCCATCCAGGGAGGGGCTGCCCGCGGCGAGGCCATCGACACCGACGACACGTGGGTGAAACCTGGGCTCCCTCCTGCTGCTGGGAGGGGGAAATCCCTCAGGAGGCCCACAGGTGTTGCTGGTCCTTTGGGGGCTCCCTGAGCTGGGTGTTCCCTGGTAGCAGCAGGCAGGCAAGGGGACTCCACACGGCTTCTGGGGGTGCTGATTAGATGGGGGTTTATTGGGGGTCCCACCCCTGGGAGCAGCAGGGCTTCTGAGGGGAAGGGAGGGGGAGAGAGGGAGAGTCTGGGGGGGAAAAGGGACCAAGAGAGACTTCTCATCAGCCCCCACAGCTTAACAGGGAGATTCAAGGTGGGCACAGAATCAAATTTGGGATTACAGATCCCTTATACTGCAGGGGAGGATCACAGGCTTGGAATAAACCCCACATTTTCGAGGGGTGAGACAGAGCAAACTGTTCAACTAAAATGTAACACCACACACAGGAGCTGTTCAAAGGAGCAGCTCTCCTGAGGTTTTGGTATTGCTGCCATTGTGGTGGGAAAGAGGGAAGCCAGGGTGGGAAATAGTTCTGTAAGGCTCTGGCCTCACAGCAGTCTCTCATCTTAGGGTAGGCTGTAGATTGTCAGTTTGTGTAACAGCCTCTAAATACCCACCTGTTCCCTGGGGAGGAGACAGTTCTCACTCAGCACCCAAATACTGGAGCAGAATAGGGATCAGTCTGTCCCTAGGAGCCTGGAGTTCTCCATCACTCCCACCTCTGGAATCCCTGGCAGTTCCCTGAGGCCATCCCAGTGGGGGTAGCAGACAGCCGTACCCAGGTGCTGGGTCACTGCTGGAGCTGGAGGCTGGGGGTTGCCCTAAGCCTGTGCTGTGCTTGGCCTGGGATTCTGCCTGGCTCTTGGGCCAAGGAATGGTGGAGTTTGCTACTTGCTGCTGTCTCAAACCAGCTGCTGTGGGTTTGATGGAGGGTCAGTCCTGAGAGCTGAGATAATACTGTGGTGTTTCCAGTCCTGCAGGCAGCATCAATAATTGCAGTGGCTGCCTGAAGGATTATCTGACATTCCTGTGCTTTGGTTGTGTGCTGGTGCCTATGGTTGCTGCACTTTGGCAGGATGGCATTAGTGTGGACAGGACTAGAATCCTTTGTCCTGAAGGATTTACTGCCCTAATGGCAGACAGCTCTCACTGACCCAAAAATAACCTGATCCCCAGAATAAAGCAGGCAGGAGAAAGCTCCGTGGTGCTTTCTGGCCCAGGCACAGCTGTGCCACACAGCACAGGTGCTGTCAGGACCGTGGTGTGTGGCCATGCAGGCAGTGACCCTGGGACATCAGGCTCAGGCCAGGTCACTCCCATGGCTGTGCCCAAAGTGAGCACACCAATTTTAGACTGTGTCTGACACCACCAGAGCCCCTTAGCACGGCTGCTGTTGCCCTTCCCCGAGCTGGGTGTTAGAGGTGCCCTGGCTGAGGCCGCACCTGCTGAGGTTCTGCTTCACCTGCAGGATGGGAGGGATCCCAGCAGTGAACGGCAAAGGAGAACGTCTCCTGCTGCACGTGGGAATCATCGATATCCTGCAGTCATACAGGTGGGTAACCTGGCACTGTGGGTTGGTTTGCATTGAATTGATATTTGATGAGGACAGAAACCACCACACAGTGTGTCTTTTGTGGCTGATAACATCTCTTTTAGTACCAAATGGAAGCAGGGGGCATGTTCTGTCCTGGGGACTGTGAGAATGAGTAGATATGGCTGTCCCAAGCTGGCCATGGGCTTCCATCATGTCCTTAGAACAGCTGGAGACACTCAGCCCTTTGTCCAGGCTGTTGAGCTGCTCATAAAGAAGTCATTTCCCACCTCAGTGTGGGAAGCAAATCTCCAGGGGTGTAATGTGTACCTCTTCCTGCCCAGCTCCTCCTTCCCTGTGGTTCCCAGGCAGTCCTGACCTCCTGGGGGAGATGCTGGAGAAAGCTCAGTCCTGGTGACATTGGCAGCTCAGGGATCTCCCCTGTAGGGTATGACAAGGGGGGGTTGGTACATAGTGCATGCCTGAATCTGTATCTTTATTTTTCTCTCCTCTTCTCCTTGGAATTAGGTTCATCAAGAAGTTAGAGCACACCTGGAAGGCCCTTGTCCACGATGGGGTGAGTGCCTGTGCAGAGGCAGGAGTTGTCCAAGCCTCACAGGATGCTTGGTGTCTATTTGTGGACCCTGATCTGGCACAGCTGCAGCTGATGAAAGGAGCAGTTCTTGCCCCTCATTCCCGCCCAGCAGGGTGGTGCCACTTATTCCCAGCCAGGTTTCCTTGCTCAATCCAGCTCCTCACACGTTGAGCTGTTGTGATCACAGCTTTCCTCCCCTGCTCTGTCTCCCATGACACCAGGAGCACACACAGTGTGTGTGTTCCTGGGCTGTCAGAGCCCTGGTTCTCTCTGGTGACTGGCTGTTCCCACCTCAGCAAGCTCTGTGCCAGCAAATCCCTTTCCATGTTTCCTTGCTGGCTTCATTCCTGCAGCAGCCAGGTGTGTGTTTCTGAAAGAACCTTAGATGTGGAAAGCATTTTTCAGCCTTGCATTTCCTGGCTTCCCTTAAAGTGGCAAAGGAAATGTGGAGATGCCAAGTCATGGAAGCACAGTCAAACATCAGCAGCAGAAAGAGCTTCAGTTTTACTGTTTTAAACAAGAACATTTGAAATGTATGGAGACCCTTGGCTGAATTTGGGTGTCTGTGTGACATGCAAAAGTATCCAGGTTTGATTGGAATGGCAGCCAGCAAAGCCAGAAGAAATTTCATGTATGCAATCAGGCCAGTGTTTAAAAAAAATCCAGGAAGTCTACAAAGGAATAAAATCACCAAAATCCATTATAAAATCACAGCAAGAATATAATCAAATGCAATCAGAGGCAATGCTTCAGGGTTATTTATAGCATTAATTAGAGTGTTTCAGTTAAGCCTTTCCATTTTAAGGCTCTGTCAGTGCTAAATGTTGGAATAAAAAAGACTGTGTTGGTTGTTACAGAAATTCTGCCTTGAGGGATCATTTTAAAATTAAACAATTGCTTCTTGCTGTTGTAGGACACAGTGTCAGTACACAGACCCAGCTTTTATGCAGAGAGATTCTTCAAATTCATGACCAACACGGTGTTTCGAAAGAATTCCTGTAAGTACCAAGTTCAGGGGCTGCTGTGCTCTCAGGTTTTACCTTGGCCTTGCTGCTGCAGGCTTCATGAGGAGTCTGGGCTGGAGCCTGAGCAGGGTTTTCCAGTGTGGTACAGCTGTGAGAGCTGGGGCTGTTCAGCCTGGAGAAGGCTCTAGGAGACTTTAGAGCCCCTTCCAGTGCTTAAAGGGGGCTTAGATAAGGGAGGGGGAAGGATTTTTTATACAGGCAAGGGGCAATTGTTTTGAGCTGTCAGGGTTAGATGAGAGGTTAGGAAATATGAGAGTGAGGCCTGGCACAGGGTGCCCAGAGCAGCTGTGGCTGCCCCTGGATCCCTGGAAGTGTCCAAGACCAGGTTGGACAGGGCTTGCAGCAACCTGCTCTAGTGTCCATGTCCCTGCCCATAGAAGGGGGAAAATGAGATGCATTTTTAAGGTCCCTTCTAACCCAAAACATTCCATGATACAGAGCAAAGCTAAGAACTGCAGAGCCCTCAGATTGTCACAGCTTGCCTTGGTCTGCTCAGACTCCCACCCAGTCCCTGCAGCTGACCTGGGTTCAGCCCTGAAGGGATGTGTGTGAGGGCAGAGCCTCTCCTTGTGAAGGGAAAAACACCTTTGGTGTGACAGTAGCTGGTGGTGGTGCTTTGACTCTTGGGTTTTCTGTGGTTGAGATGGCTCCCGAGGTATTAAAGAGTTTTTTTCCCAGCCCTGTGACTGAAGAAGTCAAGATTCCTCAGCTCTGGTTCTCAAGGTTGTTTATTTTCTCTTATCTATTCCATTCTTTCTCTGACCTGCTGAGGTCTGTCCAGCAGGTTGGATTGTGGCACACTGACTGCCCTTGGAGTGGTGTTGGCTTTTCATACTAAAAACTACGTGTACTTTATTTACAATAATTTTCCAGTACCTATCACCTATGTTAGACAGTCTGTCTCTACTCTAAACCAATCCAGAAGTGTCACCATCACAGCAGAAGATGGAGGACAAGAAGAAGAGCACAGGACACACCCAGATTCCTCGATCTTGCCTCCTGAACCCCCATTCTAAATCCCCAAAATTCTACTTTTTCACCCTGTGACAAATTAACTATCATTCTACTCAAACTCTTGTGGCTTCTAAATCTTCACACAAAGTTGGCAATTTTCTCCATGGGCTAAAATGGAAGGCACAGGTGTTTTTGACTCCATGCCAAGGTCTCTGAGGCCCTTGCCAGGGTCTTGAGTCCTCCAGGGCAGCCAGAGGAATGTCCTGGGTTCCGACATGTCAGAGTTCAGGACATCCCTCTGTCTGTCCTGGATTGCCAGGACCCCTGCCAGAGGCTCAAAGACCTTGGCACAGAGCCCAAGACACCTGGGATTTTAATTATGATCCATGGAGCAAATGATCAACCTTATGTGAAGATCTGCAAGCCACGAAAGTTTAAGTAGAATAATAACTAGTTTGTCATGGGGTGAAAAAATAGATTTTTGGGGGTTTTTATAATCGGGGTTCAGAGAGCAAGGGAGAAGAATCTGAGTGTGTCCAGCCTTTCTCCTTCTTCTTAGCCTCCATCTTCTGCTGTGATGTTGGCACTTTTAGATTGGGTTAAAGTCAAAGCTCACTGTCTAACATAAGTTGGAACCCAAGCGAGCTACTTATGAGAGCTGTTATTGAGAGAACCCATCTCTGGCAAAAGAGTGGGATGACTTGTTAGCAGAGGTGAAAAGCCAACCAAGCTGGGTGATAGCTGGCTGCCTGTGAAACTAATCTAAGTTCACTCTTAATTCTTCTCCAAGGAAAACCCACAAACCCTAATAAAGGGAATTAAGGGCTATTTAAAGGGGGTACAGCTCCTTTAAAAAAGAATACAATCTCTACAAGCAGATAAATATTAATTTCCCAATTACACTGTGGGCCCTCAAGCAGCCATCAACAAAGAGTGTGTTAAAGCTCTACACTACAAAAATATAAGAACTTTATGACTCCCTCCCCATTAACAGGCTAACCTGTTGCAAACATCTTTTATGAAAAATCCTTTCCTTGGGATTTTTCCTCCTGAGAAGCTGAGAGGCCTCAGGAACAAAATGTAAACAATGGTTATCTGCTGCTGTGGAATGCAACAGGTGCATCTGTGATTGGCCCATGCTGAATGTTTGTAATTAATGGCCAATCACAGCCCAGCTGGCTTGGACACAGAGCCCAAGCCACAAACCTTTGTTATCATTCTTTCCTATTCTATTCTACTCTCAGCTAGCCTTCTGATGAAATCCTTTCTTCTATTCTTTTAGTATAGTTTTAATGTAATATATATCATAAAAAAACAAATCAAGCCTTCTGAAACAGAGTCAGATCTTCATCTCTTCCCTCATCGTAAGACCCCTGTGAACACTGTCACACTAAGCTATATTTAAATAGGAGAGCTAATGCTAGAATGAGTAACCAGGGTCCTCCCTCTATGACACAAGCTTACATCTGTACATTATTAACAAATCACCAATATATGACAAGTCAAACAAGCAGAGTATTAAATATCTTGTTAACCCGACAGAGGAGCGTCCATTAACATAAGTGATAGTATTGGAATATGAATCCCAATATTACCAGTTAGCTTGTGCCTGGGCCAGTGTGACCCTCACTGCCAGGCCAAAGGCGGCAATTGTGGTGTATCACCCCAGAGACACCTTTAGCTTGCTGGTGGTTTCAGCTGGGCACTAAACAAGTCCAGGCTTGTTAGGAACTCCGTTTACCTCAGGAAGAAGACTTCAGGCGAAGGTGAAGAGATAAAAAGGAGAGGATTCTGCTGGAGGGTTTAATATCCAGAGGTTTATTCCATGGTTACAGGGGTCTGAATCTTGGGAAGAGCTCCAACAGAATCCCGACCGCATGGCCGGACTCACCTTTTAAGCTCAGGGGGAGGGGAGGGGACAGGTGAGCCACCAACCAGGTGGGGGGGGCGGGGTCTCAAGGGACGAGGGACACCTAGACAGGCCAATGACCTCTGGGCCTGAGGAGCATCCTTTGAATTTGACCAACCACACGACATCTTTGCTGGAATGTTAAGCCTGATTGACAGGACTCACTCAGCGAGGGTTTTGGCACACCTGGGTAAGGGACCCGGAAGTTTAAAACACACTGCAACATGATAGGTATTACAAAGTCATGGTAAATAATATACACGTAGTTTTTGGTATAAAGAGATAACACCACTCTGGGGGCAGCCAAAGTGCCTCTGTCTGTCCTGCCGGACCTCAGCAGGCCAGAAAAAAGAATTTTATAGATAAGAAACAATAAACAACCTTGAGACCGAGAACTGAACAGTTCTGACTCCTTCTTTGACCACCGAGCTGAGAAGAGACTCTGACGCATCTCAGAGTCCCTCTGACCAGCTAAACCCTGAGAGCGACATTTGCCCTTCTGTGCCCCCCAGCTCTGAAGTCGTCCCCGTCCAAGAAAGGGCGCAGTGCCTTGCTGGCCGTGAAGACGGCGGGTCCCACGGCGGCGTTCTCAGCCAGCCAGCTGGCCTCCGACAAGGACGACACCCAGTACGACCTGCGGGCGGCCCGGAGCTACCCCACGCTGGACGATGAAGGTGACAGCCCCGCCCGGGGCGCGCCTCTGTGCTTACCCTCTCTTTCCTAGCAGTTCTTTAGGATCCTCCCTTGTTCTCATCCAGTTCCCCACTGTGCACCAACTGCAGATATTTCCTCATGGATAGCTCTTCATTGCATGTCTTGCTGTGCTTTGCAGGTGCTAAACCTAACCAGGACAGGGAAGAAGGTAAGAGTGCATTGTTTTGTCGCAGCACCAGCAGGTACTTGATGCGACACCTCTGCATCAAAGGAGACCAGATCCCTTCTTTGCAGCACTCTGGGGTTCTGCAGTAAAAATGGTCGCCTGCATCACTGCTGCAAGACAGCTGCTGCCAAGGGGCACCATCAGTCATAGCCCAAAGCCAACAGAGAGTTGCATTTTCTACCCTTTAAAAAAAAGATTGGGGGTTGGGTGACTGGGAACTGCAGCACTCCAATGACAGTGTTTGGGCAGTTATAACAGGCAGGATCTTGCTGTTAGAAAAAAGAGGAATGGGCTGGTTCTGTGCTGCCTTTCCTTCACTTCCATCTGGCTGCATCTACAGCTGAGTGCTGGAGGACAAGCTCCTCCAGTGCATGGGTGTTGGATTGCTCCCTGAGCAAAGCACTGAACACTCAGTGCTTCTCTTAATTCTCTTGGATATTTATCCCTGGTGATCCAAGGCTTTAATCCAGCTTTGGTCACCAGTGAGAAGTCATCACTGGCATTCTATTCCCTGCCTATTATGCTGGGAGTGGTGCTGACTGGCTCTCCCCAGAGGATGCCTTGGGAGAGGCTGTCATGACCCAACTACACTTCTGCCTGTCTGTGGTTTGAGTGCCCAGTCCCAATGGGGGTTGCAGGTTCATGGTGGAACAGCCTCGCACGGGGCTGGTGTAGGTGAAGTGTTGGTGTTTGACTTAATCATCTCTTCTTCCTGCTTCTGCTCTGGGCCAGCAGGCAGGCCAGACCTGCTCCCTTGCACTCCTCCTTCCTTTGAAGAAGCTACCACGGCCTCCATAGCCACGACACTATCGTCAACATCTCTGTCTGTCCCCGAGCGATCCCCCTCGGAGTCCTCTGAGCAGCCCAGGTACAGGTGAGGAGATTTCCCTGCTCCCACTGGTGCTGAGTGGCTGCTCTTGGCTCTCTGTGCTGCAGATCCCGGCAGGCTGCCCTGCACTCTGCAATGCTAATGACCGATTTTAATTAAATCTCTCCTGGGAGCAAGCAGACACAGCTTTGATGGGATTAATTATTGCTGGAAGAAGTGTCAGCTGTTAAGTAGAACATCTCCCTCATGGGATGTGGAGGTAGATTTGGGGACAGTGCAGGATTTCTGGCTTAAATGCTCCTTCAAACTCTCCTGTTTTCTTTCCACAGGAGGCGTACACACTCCTCAGGGCAGGATGGCAGGTGAGAAATGGGTCTTCTGTCTTCTTGTCTCATCTGCTCTCTGCTGCAGAGACCTCATGTTTATCCCTGTGCAAAGGTCACTTTTAGAGGGCTGAGTGGGAATTTCAGCAGCTCCAGGATTTTGGCATGGATGCTGAGCTGCTTCTGCAATCAGATGATCCCCATTTCTTGCAGGGAATTTTCCTTGCAAAGCAGATCTCATAGTGCTTTGAAAATACCAATTATTTGATAGGGAAGGGGACAACAGTGTTGTCCAAATTTACCCACCCACCCAGCACCAGAGTCAAGGAAGGTCATTTAAGTCCCTTTAGGCAAGTAAGTGAGCCCTGACAGCAGGAACATTCCTCCTCTGAGCATCTGCTTGTGGCCTGGGTAAAGTGAAAGGGCTTTGCCTTTATGAGGCACTGAGCACCATCAGTCCCCACAGAAGGAGCTTCCAGTGTTTTCAGAAACCTGTGAGGCTTTTTTCCTCCTGTGGTGTCTCAGAGCCAAGGGCAAGGTAGGACAGAAATGCTGTGCTGCAGAGGGGTGTCTGATTTTAGAGGCTCTTACCATTAATATTGTGCATTATTGTGGAATTATTTTGCATCAGTAAAAATGACCCCATTGCCCATGTCAGCAGGATCTGCACGAGGAGCCAGCGGATGCTGCTGGCTCTGCCCTCGCTTTCCAGGGCATTGTGTAGGTGTAGTAGGCTTTGAAATGACATCAGAGATCAGTCCTAGGATGTGCCATGGCAGAGAAGCCTGACAGGCTGATGTCCTCTCTCCCTGCAGTCAGTGTTTGGTGCTTGGAAGGAAAGGTCTTTGGAAGATGAGGGTTTGCCCCGCGTTACAGGCATCTGCTGTTGTTCCAAGCTTTGAGTGATTTACTGAATTCAGTTGATAAGCACTGTGAAAAAAAATCCCTTTCTATGCTATTTCCTAATGAAAATCCCTCTAGATGCTGCATGTTGCTGAATGCTGCCCTGGAGGGCAGGGACCTGCTCACTGTGAGAAGTGTCAGGGACTTGTGAAGCACCTCATGTCCTGCAGAATCCAGTGTTAGGAATTGCTGAAAATTGGAGACTTAGACCCAGGCCCCAGTGGTGGGGCCCATGTGGCAAATGCAGTGACTTCATCCAAAATAGTTCAGACTCGTTGGTACTTCCTGGAGGGAGGGAGCTGCTGTGGTGTGTGACTGTTCCTCCAGAAATGGGTCAGGTGAGTCAGAGTGACCTGGGAGCGTTCAGGGAGCTCAGTGCCTTGGTCAGAGTAGATCTTTCTGTCACACATTTGCCAGAGCTACACTGACTAGGGCCTGTCTGCAGGTGTGGCCACCTTTGCTGGTTTTTGCCCAATTTGTCCCTTTCTAATCCCAGTGCTTCCATGTGCCCTTCCTGGGAGAGTAGGGACCTTGCACTTGTGGAGCTCTCTGGGATCCCCTGGTGAAAACCAGTGCAGACACAAATTTGTTAAAGCAAGAATTTACATTCCTGAGCTGAGATGGAAAAAACCTTACCCAATTTGCTCAAGAATGTGTCATGCCTCTGGTTATTCTGGTCTGCTGGGGAATTGAGTCCAGGTTTGAGGTCCAGCCCTGTGAGGAAGAGTGTAGCAAGTTCTGTGCATGGACCTGGACTGAAGTGCTGCCCACTGGTGAGAGCAGGGCAGTGCTGTCAGTGAAGCCAGGGCTCAGCCCTTCTCTGACAGCTGCCCCTGGGCTGGGCAGGCTCCTGCTCCTCCTTCCCATGGGGACAGCCCTGCTGGCACAAGTAATTGCTTTAATAGCATGAGGTATTAAAGTGAAGATTGTCAGAAACAGTTCCAGAGTGTGCAGATAAATCTCAACCCTGGAACAGTTTTGGTGTGCTGGGAGTGTTGGGGGAGGTCAGAGGCTCTGGGCTGGTGCCAGGCTGACTCTGGACACAGGATTTCCCTGGAGGTCCCTTCTCTTTGCTCCCATGCTCCATTTGACACTTCCTGCTGCACTGGCTGTTTAACTCCTTTGCTCTTGTTCTCTTTTCCCACCTTGTTATTCCTGAGTGCTGTAATCTTCCCTCTCTTTTTCCTGGGAGTTTTGGTTATCCAAACCCTCAATCCTGGGGGGTCTGAGTGCTCCCTCTGAGCTGAAGTCAGCCACTGAGTCTGTGCTGGGAGCCCAGTGCCATGGTAGCAGCAGCAGCTGTGTGCTGGGGCAGAGCTGCACAAGAGGCTTGGCTGGCTCTGGACTGATTCAGGCTGATGTAAAATTGAGGGCTGTGCATGTCTCATGTCCAGCTGTGTCCCCTTTGGTTTCCAGGTCACACGAGGAGGGGCGGGTCCAGGAGGAGGTTCAGCAAATCAGTGTCGAGCTGGAGCCCAAGTGTGACGTTGAGATTGTAGCTCCTGAAGAAGAAGTCAAAGAGTGAGTGTTCTAGAGTGTTGCAGATCCCACACAGTGGGTTTTGAGCTGTGGCTGCTTGTGTTGGAGGCCTTGCTGGAGTCATGGGTGTTCAGTGAGGCTGAGCACAGCACTGACCTGACCTGCCCTGACGTGACCTTTCAGGATGTGATAGCATAGCATCTTCAGAAGCTCCTCTGTAATAAATCCGTTTTGCTTGCTCCTGTCCTGACTGCAGTGACTAGACTGTCATTTCTTTCCCCTGTGCAGAGAGGCAGCTTCTTCAGCCTGTGCCATTGTCACATCCCCAGCCACCATAGAGGTGGAGACGGCCAGCCAGGCCTCGGAGCCAGCCAGCCAGGCCTCGGATGAAGACGACGTGCCAGTCACAGACATTTACTTTGTAAGAGACCTTCTCCACCTGGCCCTTGGGGGGTGATGGGAAGGGTTGGACAGGGCTGTCAGTATCATTCCAGGCAGTCAGGTGGGCAGTGGCTGCCCTGCACCATCTTGGTGTGAAGCACCTTGAGACCTCGGTGCTGGGTGGGTTTTTGAATGCAGAGAACTGGATTAAACTCAGAGAACTCGGAACAGCATCTAGTGGGGCTCACACAGGTGGCACTCCTGCTGTGGATGTAGCTGTAGCTGTGCTGCTCTACTTCCAAGCACAAGTGTTTGTCTAGGCCAGCACATTTGCTCCTGGGACAACCCAAGGTGATGTGGGTGCAACAGAGAGGTTTTTTTTTCCTCAGCCAGAGATCTTGGCTGCATTCCTGACACAAGCATGGCCTAGAGCCAAAGGGAGGTGGTTGCAGAGGGTGACCCTGGGCTCTGGTGAACTCCGGCTTTTCCTTTCCCTGCAGGCTGCATTAGGTGATGCAGTGGGAGTCTAGTGCTGAGCCAGGGAGTAAGTTGGTGGTTGGCAGCAGAGTGCCGTGGAGCCTGGCGCTGGTCCTCACTCAGCTCCCACAATGGCTGAGCAACTCCTGCAGACCAGAGAAGAGGTTTTTTAGCAACATGTACCTGTCCCATGGATTCCCAGAGCACAGCTGAGTGCCTGTCCTGTGAGAGCTGAGCTCTCTCTTGTGCCTGGGCACTGGAACCCTCATTAAAAGAGGTGCCCGGCTCCTCCCTGCTCGGACTTGTTGCTGTTAGTTCTGTGGTGCTGGAGACAACCTGAGCCCATGCAATGGGCTCCTTCAGGCTAAACTAAAATGCAGCATTGGCCTTCCCCTGGACTCTTGTGACTCTGCTGCAGAGCTGCTTACTCATTGCTGAGTCGCTCTGAGGCTTGTGGGAGCTGTGGAAGGAATCAGCCCTGTTTTACAGCTTGTTTGGGGTTGGATGCATGCTGTTCAAAATGCAAACGGCTCCCCTAACACTGCCCCCTCCTTGCCTGTGGAGGGCAGCTGTGTGCAGGCAGATCCTGCCTGCTCCCCTGGCGGGTGTCTTCTGGTGAGGGTCAGCTGCTCTTCCTCCCTGTCGCTGGGCATATGGACTGCCCCCAGCCTGAGGGGCACCTCTCTCCAAGAGAAAATCCTGCAGTGTGTTCACAGAGAGTGTGACTGACTGCTCATCAGCATTTCATACTTCATCTGAGTCTGAGTTTTGCATTAAATGTGTGTCGTGTGCTGTGGAGTGTTTTTCACTGCTGGGATGAAGGGAAAAGCTGATTTGAGTTCCCATGGGCGCTCTCCTTGGAAGAGCACTTGAGCTGGAGCTCAGGTGAGGCTGCACGCGTGCGCTCAGGCAGCACCACAGCTGCTCCTGCAGGAGTGCTCAGGGGCAGTGCTGGGTGAAGGGGTGCTGTGTGCAGAGGAGGGTTTGCCCAGTCCCAGGAGGCTGTGGGCTGATGACTGAAGTCTGCTCCTGGAGAGCTCTTCATTCTCCTGTTTATCCCCAGGGAATAAAAGTGCAGAGTGTGGCAGGGCATGGGCGCCGCTCTTCCCTGCACGGCTTTCCCACCCGCTCACCCGTTCAGGCCTGGAGTTGCCCAACCCCTTGTTTTTTGCTTTCTCTTTCATCCTCTCTTTCACATCACCCTTTTTTTCCTCTGTTTCCTTTCTCACCTCACTTGTCCTGGGGCCACTCAGTTCACAGATGGGAGGTACTGGATTTACTCTCCCCGCCAGCGCAGACTCCGAACTACCTCGCATTCCTCTGGGATTGTAAGTGACCACACCAGCACAGCATGTAGGGGAGCAGAGCTGCAGCTTTGAAACACTGGGGCCAGCATCCCATTTCTCTCAATGGCTGGGGCTCTGGATTGAGTGGGCATTAGGAACCAGCCCAGCAGAAATGGGGGAAGCATATTGAAATGACACCAGTGGATCTCCTTGTAGGATCTGAGAGAATCATGAGCTCTGTCCCTTTTCTGCAGACTGGTGACACAGCTCCTACCCTGGGATGGGCTGTAGTTTCACCCAGCCCTTGGCAAAACTGAGAGCAGTGAGGCCCTGGCACAGGTTACCCAGAGAACCTGTGGTTGCCCTCTCTCTGGAAATGTCCAAGGTCAGACTGGATGGGTTTGAAGCAGCCTGGGGTAGTGGAAGGTGTCCCTGCCCATGGCAAGGGGGGATACTGGGTGATCTTCCATCCCAAACTGTTCTGTGAGTCTTAGTACCAGATCTGGCCAGAGAGGCACTGGGGCCTCCATAGGGGATGTCAGGCTCAGCTGCCTCAGCCCAGGAAGAGGGTTTTAAAGACACCATTAAGATATTTTGAAGATTCTAAAGCTCCAGTAGCAAACAGAACTGTTTTAGCTTGTGGGGAGCATCTCATAAACCAAATGAGACAGGAGCTGGTACTGAGTTAGGGCTGGTTTCAGCTCTCCAGCCCTTCTCAGCATCACCAGTGTGCCCCTTCCTTACTGAAGGTGTTCTGTGAGCAGGTAGGATTTTCCTTTCCAAAAGATGCAGGGAGGCATATGAGCTCTTAGGGGCTGAATCTAGAGATTGTTCTGGGGTCTAGCATTTAGCTTCTCCTGCTTTGGGAAAGTCCCCAGGGGGTGGTGGCAGTGCTGCTGCTGGTGCAGCCCGGTGCTCCCATTTGGGGTACAGGCAGGGTGCATGGGGAAGCAGGGGCAGGAATGTGCCCCTGGCTGTTGCTGATGGCATGAGGAAGGTGCTGTTGGGCAAACAGGCAACTCCTCCTGCAGCCCCTCCTGCGCCTCAGCTGGGTTTTGGCTGCCAAGAACAGCAGGGGAGGGGTAATGCCAGGCACTGGGTGCTCTTTCATCTCCTGCAGCTCCCTGCATGCATCCAAGCTCCTAAAAGGCTCTGAAGGAGACTGGCTGGAGCATGTGGTTCAGTCAGGATGGATGAACCATCATGGATGAAAAAGAGGATGTGGGACAAGCTTGATGTGGTGGGGAGGTTTCCTGTACCTCTGACAGAGCCCTGTGAGAAGCTCCAGGCAGGGGCTTCTCAGCCTTCCTCCCTCCAGCAGTCTCTGCTAATGGAGCTGCAGTTCCTGGGGGGTTCAGCATGTGGAGCCCAGTGCTTCAAAGCTTCTCTGGCTTCTTTTAGTTCCTTGTACATTGTAGGCTGCCGCACTCAGTTCCTGGGCTGGGAACACTGCAGGCTTCTTCCAAACACCCAGTTCTGCACTATCTTCCTTTGCAAATGCCAGGCTGGGTCAAAGGGGGCAGTTTCTTCTCTGTGGGAGCTCCTCTGGAGACAGAAGAGCCTGTTTGCAATGTAAATGGGCCCCCCCTGAGAACACTGTCAGCAGAGACCAGCCCTTGAATCTGTGCTGTGTAGGCAGCAGTGTGTGTCTTCTCACAGCAGTGCCCAGTGCTATTATAACTGTCCCTCAAGGCACACCTCCTTCCCCTCATTCTTTCCAGGGTCCCATTGTGTTTTGCCTCCTGTGTTGTACTTGTTCCCATCACTCCACTGTCCCCAAAATCTCAGCAATAACTGTTTCCTTTCTGTGGCCACCATCCTCCATGGTCTCACCCCAGCTCCACTGCCTTCTGCAGAGAAGGAGGAAGGCACAACAAACAAATCCAGTTTCCCAGGAAAAGCCCTCCTGGATATCAGTTTGTAGCATGCACAGGGCTCTGGAAACAGGAGGGTGAGAGCTGGTAGCAGGTAGCAGGAGCCAGAAGCTGTCACTGCTCTTAGGTAAGTCACTTCCCAAATCTCTCAGTTTCTCTGCAGCCAGGATGGTGCCATGGCCAGGAGCTGAGGTTTCCCTGACATCTCAAAAGCTCTAAAACTCTGTCCCTATGAGAGGAGAGGGTGTGCCACCCCCACTGCCCCAGCTGGCAGGGAGCCGGTGTGTGCTGAGGATGAGGAGGGCTCCTCTGCTGAGAGCTGCCTCTGGGCTCAGTGCTCTCCCTGCAGGTGGACAGCTGTTCTTACTGTATTGTTTCCTGCTCTTTTTATTTTCTCCTTTTATTTTTTCCTCTTCTCTCCTTTGCTCCCTGCTCTGCTGCTGCTCTCCCTGCATTCTCCCTGCCGTCTCTGGCCACTCTGGCAGCCGACAGACGAGAGGAGTTGGGTTTACTCCCCGCTCCACTATAGCACTCAGCTGCACTCTGTCTCCGATGAGGAGAGCGATACAGTAAGTGTCCAAGAGCCGTGTGTGGGTGCCCGCTGGTCGCTCGCAGTCTGTGCTCCCCCTGCAGGGTCAGCTCGGCCTCTGGCAGCGTGGGGCTCCTGCACGGCTGCGGCAGAGCCCGGCTGCCCCTCAGGGCAGCTCTGCTGGCACAGCCCTGGCCTGCTCAGCAGGGACTGTGGCTTCTCCCCAGCTGTTTGGTGCAGGAGAAACTTTGGGGAGCTCAGGTTTCCCAGACATGTTGCCATTTCTGGAGGATGTAGAACAGCCTCTGGTTGTGCTGGGAAGTTGGCGGGACAGAGAGCTGACTGATGGCACTGGTGCTCAGGGGTTGATCCTCTTTCCTCTCACAACCAGAAACACATGGAGGGGCTGGGGCATGTCCAGAGAAGTGAGTGGACATGGGGAAGGGGCTGGCACACAAGTGTGGTGAGGAGCAGCTGGGGGGGCTCAGCCTTGAGAAAAGAAGGCTCAGGGGGAGCTTGCTCTCCACAACTCCCTGACAGGAGGGGACAGCCAGGTGGGGGTCAGGTTCTGCTCCCAGGGAACAAGGGACAGAAGAGGAAACAGCCTCAAGCTGTGCTAGGGGAGGTTTAGGTTGGATATTTGGTAAAATGTCCTGATTGAAAGGGGGTTGTCAGGTATTGGAACAGGCTGCCCAGGGCAGTGGTGCCATCTCTGGAAGTGTTCAAATGACTTCTGGCTGTGGCACCTGGGGACACGGATTAGTCGTGAACGTGGTGGTGGTGCTGGGCTGATGCTGAATTTGGTATTCTTAGAGATCTTTTCCCACCCTAATGATTCCATGATTCTGTGACTCTGTTCTCTCTGCCTCTTGCAGTAATTTCTATGCAGACACAGAAGTCCCAGAGAGCAGCGATTCCCTCTGCAGGTCGATGTGTTCCCTTTTCGTTGATGCAGCCATTCCAGTGGGATGGGGAAGAGCTTGCTGACACCAGTATTGCTGCACTGCAGGATCCCGGGCACTGCGTTTCAGAATGGAGCAAAACTATAACCATGTATTTCTACTCACCCCAGACGTGGGCAGCAAAGAAACCACCCGCTCACCCGCAGCTCCCAGCAGAGAATTCTAGCTGGGTGTAGAGAATCCTGGGTAGTAACACAGTGTTTTCCAGATGTG
Organism: Zonotrichia albicollis; assembly: GCF_047830755.1. Classification (NCBI taxonomy): domain Eukaryota; kingdom Metazoa; phylum Chordata; class Aves; order Passeriformes; family Passerellidae; genus Zonotrichia; species Zonotrichia albicollis. Next base: position 1,771,829 of record NC_133847.1, read on the forward strand.
CACTACCATAGCTACCTATCCATGTGTGATACTGTGAACCTTTTTAATTTTTTAATCATGTATTTATTTCTTTTATCTTTGCACAGAGACAGCACAAATGTGCTTTTTTAAACATTTAGTTTACTGCACTTTTTTTTTTTTCTTCTTTTTTCTTTCTTTTGTTTTTTGGTCATATATTTGTGCATCAAAAAGGAGCATGAGACTTCACCGAAGAATGGGTAGGAGCACGTTGCTGGGGAGGGCAGGGAGCGGAGTGGCTTCATGTGAGGCAGCAGTGTGGTCTCACCAACCGAGGGAGTCAGGAGGTTTAAGGCTGTCCAGACACTGCCACGGTTTTTCCAAGTGGCCCAAGGCAAATCACCAAACCACTCTGTGCCTCGGTTTCCCCCGTGCTAATGGGTGCACAGTACCTGCTTCCGTTACAGCACTTAAAACCCTGGGATGAAAGGTGCTATGAAAATGAAATGTATTAAAGGCCATGGAATAGAATTGCTCCCATGTTACCATAGTCCAAAGCAGCCATGCCAATTCACTTGGATCCAAACTCTCTAGTGACTTCTCCTGTCTGTGACACCGTGCGGGCCAGCACACAGTTCCTGGTGACAGTGACGTGGACTCCTCAGCTCTCCCCGAAGTCGTGATGGGTTCCAGCTCCCCCTGTGCTGCACTGCTGCCACCCCTCCCTCTGTGCTTGGAGTCCACACCTCATCCCCGTGGCACCGCCTGCTCCGCCCCGCAGGCACGGACAGATGGAACTGGGACCGCCTGAGCCCGGCCACGCTGGAGGGCGATTCCCCCACTCTGCCCAGCCCACGTGGGGCTTGTCCAGACCCTGCATCCTCCTGGAGCCACTCAGCCCCTCACGTGCTCGTGGGTGAGCCCTGGGGTCACGGACACTGGGCTCACACCCTGCCACAGGGCAGGCAGGGACACAAGGGCACATCCAGTCACTGGAGGCAGCAATGGGAGCCCGGCTCTGCCACGGAATTGTGTCAGCACTGCTGTGCTCACGGACACTTGGACAGAAACCTGGGTGACTGGGGTGCTGCCTGGGGTCACAACTGCTGCTGGAAATGTGGGTGAGAGGGTTTGCTTTGCAAGGGCTGTGGGCTACAGGTGAGAGATTTGATGTCAGGGGTAGTGTTCAGGCTCATCCATCAGCAGGACACATATCATAGCATAGTCTGGAATCCAGCAATCCTGTCCTCATCTCCCAGAAGGAAAACAGGAAGTCCTTTAGACCAGAGGGAGACAGGTCTTGTTTGTGTGCTTTATGAACCTCGCTTGAGAAAGAGTCTCTGTATTCCCTTTACAATCTTCACTGTCCTTGGATTCCAGCCAGAGGGGTGGGGAAGCAGGACCCTGCTCTCAGGCCTCAGCCCCACAATCTCTTCACAGCAGCACTCAGGAGTGGTTATGTTGGGTCCCAGAAGGTAGCTGGGCTGATGGGAAGCTCTTCCTTCTGTACTGTACTGAACTTAGTGAGAATCTTCAGGAATTGATGGTTTTTTCTTGCCCAGAATACAGGACCTGGACTTCCCTTCCCTGCCTGTAGATTCAGAAGGCTGTGAGTTGTGCTTCTTGGAAGCACAGTCGGGGGATTGTGCAAGTTGCTGCTGTTCATGTATCCATGTATTTACCAAATAGTCTATCAAAAGTCTCTTGAGAAACTCTCCCCTTTCTGTTGCTGCTTGGCAGCTCGTTCTCCCACTGCGGTTCCTGTCCCATCCCACCTTCCCGTGGCACCCAGGGGCTCTGCAGGCTGGGGGGCTCAGGGGTTGGTGGAGGGGAATGGGGGCCATGCAATACCTACAGCCTCACCTGCCCTTGGGCTCAAGGCAAGGGGCTTCAAAAAGCTAAAAATTCAACATCTTTTACCTCCAGCAGTGTGTGTAGAAGGCCAGAGGAAGCCACATCCCTGCTGCAGCTGCTGCTGTTGGGTGCTGTGCTGGAGGAGGGAGCTCTGGGGGGGGGAACCAGGGTGGGCTTCAGCTGTTCTGAGCCAGGGCCCTGCCCTGGGACCACCTCAGTCAGGGGCTGGAGGGCTTGGCCTCATCAGGACTTTCCAGCCACCTGAAATCAAGCATCTTTTTTGAGATGGTTCAAGCATCGTTGGTGGAGATTTTATTCCCCTCATTTCTAGGGGGTCTAAAGCTGTTTGGTCTCCCAGAGAATGAGCTTTGTGAGCTGGAGCTGTGCTTGAGTCCTGAGAGAGGGGGTGAACCCAGAGCTCCTGCAGCATGTTCATCCAATTCAAAGAATTGTGTTCCCTTTCTGAGATGATCCTTGTGCAGTTCTGTAGTGCTGGACCCTTTGGAGCAGGTCTGGATGGGCTGGGGTGGTCCTGTAAGAGGATAGGCAAAGGCTTAGAACAGCTTTGTCAAGGGGACAAGGAGGAACCTTCCTGTAAACAATGTTGATTTGAAATGGAAACTGCCCCTGTTCAGGCTGGCACAATCCCTGCTGTGTCACCTCCTGTGCCAGCAGCTCCCAGTGCTGGGGAACTGCTTCCCGGGGAGGCTGAAAGGACCTTGGGTTTTAGAGCTCATTCTTGGCCCCCGTGCATGGCACTGCAAGGGAGCAGCAGCAGCTCTGGAATGTCACAGGCCCTGCCAGTGCTGCCTGGGCAGGAACAGCACCTGCTCACGGGAGAGAGCATCCCTGCTCTGCGTGTTCCTCCAGCTGCATCTCAGCTCCTTCTGGGCCTGAGGTGCTGTTCTGTGCCAGGCTCCCTTTAGAGACCCAGCAGGTGCTGTCCAGGCTCTCCATCGTTAAAGGAGGCACCACAAGTCCTGTACTCTGAGATCTGACCCTGCAGGACAGCCCCTTCCCACACAGGTCTGTGCCACTGCTGTGCCACGGTCCCAGCTGGGATCTCACACTCTGTACAGGGGACATGCCCTGACCACTGCCTGCTGCTGGGGCTGCGGGTGAGCTCTCCCTGCCAGCTAAGGGGCTGGCAGGAGAAAATGGGCATCTCTGTCCTTGAGTTTGCAGTCAGGCTCCTGTAAAGGCTCTGGGGCAAACCCAGGAGCTCGCAGAGACCCTCAGCAGCGCACAGGGCATGCAGCGTTTGGTCGCCGCTGCCTCTCCGGCCACGTGTGCTGAATTGCAGGGTGGGAAGTGTTTTAGTGAAGCGAGAGCACTCGCAGGCCTCGCTCCAAAGCGGGCAGAGGCGTTTGCAGGGCTCCATCGCCCCCGCAGTCCCCTCCTCATTGCCAGCCACTGCTCCAGCGCTTCCCGGATGGACAAGGGACAGCCAGGCCATGGCTGAGGGGGTTTCTGTCCACGGCTACCCCGCGCAGTCTGTGCCGGTGGCTGTCCCCGTGGATGTCGCTGATCCCCCGCGTGTCCGTGTCCGGCCGAGGGGGCGCGGCCGGACGGGGACGCCGATGCTGAGGCGCGATCCCGGCTCTGCTCCGGGGGCTCGAGGCCTGAGCGCTGTTTTTCTTTTCTCGGTTGTTTTGAGGGTTTTTCCCCTCATTCTCCGGGGAGCCCGTCTCCAGAGCTCTATACCCGCTCCATAAAGCGTTCCGCAGCCTGTGCCGAGCTCCGCCCTCCGCCTCCCTCTGTGCGCCGCGGGCACGGCCGGGCCGGTAACGGCGGGGATGGGCCGGGCCCCGCCCCGCTAAGGGCTGCCCGCCGCCCGCCTGCCTGCACCGGCGCCGCTGCTGGGGCGGGGCGGGCGCAGGCGGGCGGCGGGGCAGCCTGGTGAGCTGAGGCCCCACGAGGCCCCGGGGCGGAGCCGCCGCTGCCGATGGGCTCCGGGTCGCGCAGCCCGGGCCGGGGCGGCCGCTCGGAGCGGGAACGGGACCGGGACAAGGAACGGGACAGGGACAGGGACCGAGACCGAGACCGGGACCGAGACCGAGACCGAGACCGAGACCGAGACCGAGACCGGGAGGGGCGCTCGCGGTCCGGGAGCCACGGGCGCCGATACCGCAGCCGAAGCAGGAGCCGGAGTCGGAGTCGGGGTCGACGCCGGGAGCCGAGCTCGGGGTGAGTGTGCGCCTGGCCCGCAGCGGCCGCGCCGTGGCTGTGCGGCAGCGGGCCCGGGGCAGCGGGGCTGGCGTGCCGGGGCCCGCGCGGCCCCAACCGGCTCTGTCCGCACCGCCGAGAACGGGAGGGGGAGCTCGGCCCTGCCGGTCTCGGGGAGGGCCGGGGACTCGGGGCGGGCGGGCGGCCCCGAGCGCTGCTCGTGACACCGGCCTGGGGCGGTCGGGGTGGGGCTGCAGGTACCGGGGACAGTCAGGGGTGGGGGTGCAGGTACCGGGAGCTGTCAGGGGTGGGGGTGCAGGTACTGGGGGCGGTCGGAGGCGCGGGTGTGGTGCAGGTACTCCTCGCTGTCTCGGTGATGCCGGTGGCGCCGGTGCTGGGCCGGCCTCACCCGTGCCCGGTACTGCCGTGCCCTCCTCTCGCTGAAGCCCGGCTGTGCTCCCCCAGCTCGGACTCCGGCGATGAGAGACAGAAATGGAAAAAGAAGAAGAGGAGCCGCAGCCGGGAGCGGCACCGTAAGGAGCGGAGGAAGCAGCGCTCACGGTCCCGCTCACGGTCCCGGGGCCGCTCCTCCGGCTCCAGCCCCGAGCGCGGGCGGGACCGGGCAGCGCGGAGCCGGGAGCGGCGCCGCAGGAGAGATGGATCCAAATCCTCCGTGTCCTCCGTCAGCTCCCCCTCCCCACCGCGGCCCCGCGGCCGGGAGGAGCCGGGGCAGCAGCTGAGCCTGCAGGAGCGGCTGAGGCTGAGGGAGGAGAAGAAGAAACAGGCGGCTCTGATGAAGGCCCTGGAGACGCCCGAGGAGAAGCGGGCACGGAGGTTGGCCAAGAAGGAGGCCAAGGAGAGAAAGAAGAGGGAGAAGATGGGCTGGGGTGAAGAGTACATGGGCTACACCAACACCGACAATCCCTTCGGGGACAACAACCTGCTGGGCACGTTCATCTGGAGCAAGGTGAGCTCTGCCCTGGCCCTGCAGCCAAATGGAACAGGCAGGGGCAGCCAGGGGAGGATGTGTGCCTCAGGTGGGGTCTGTATCCAGGGTGGGGAGATAAGAAGACGGGTCAAGGGCAGGAGAGGATCCTGGAGCTGCTGGGAGCTGCAGGCTGAGTGCTGGGCACCATTTACTGAGTCAGGGACATGGATGTGGTAACAGGAACGCTGCACTTCTGCTAAAGGAATGACAGAGAGTGGGGGTGTTCGGGGTTAGGGAGAAGAGAAGGCTCTCTGGAGAAGGGGAGGCTCTGGGGACACCTTAGAGCTCCTTCCAGTGGCTCAAAAGCTCCAGGAGAGCTGGAGCAGAACTTGACCTGGACCTGGAGGGACAGGACAAGAGGAACAGCTTCCCACTGCCAGAGGGCAGGGCTGGATGGGATATTGGGCAGGAATTGTTCCCTGGCAGGGTGGGCAGGCCCTGGCACAGGGTGCCCAGAGCAGCTGGGGCTGCCCCTGGATCCTTGGCAGTGCCCAAGGCAGGCTGGACAGGGCTTGGAGCAGCCTGGGACAGTGGGAGGTGTCCTTGCCCATGTCAGGGGTCGAATGAGATGAACTTTAAGGTCCCTTCTCTCATGATTCCATGGTACTGTTGTCCTGGCACTCACCTCATCAGGCCAAGTGGACTGTGTGGGCTGAGCCTGGGTTTGCTGAGGGGCTCAGGAGCAGTGTTTGAGTGACTTAGGGACTTTCACCAGCATCAGACCTCACTGGAGCAGCAGGAACAGGTGAAGGGAATAGCATTTGCTGGCCAGCAAGGGGCTGTGGAGGTCCTTGGGTTCCACAGCTTCCCTTGGCCATTCTGTTTAAGGCACTGGAAAAGAAAGGGATCAGCCATCTGGATGAGAAGGACCTGAAGGAGAGGAACAAGCGAATCCAGGAGGACAATCGCCTGGAGCTGCAGAAGGTGGGATAAGATGTCCTTTCCATGTCACTGTCTAACAGAGAGCCCTGTTTACAGCCTGGTTCTCACTAGGAAGGCCCCATTTTTGATTCTCCTGGGTGTGTCCAGTCTGTAGGATTGTAGGGGCCATAGAACTTTGGCTTCTGCTATTCCAGGATGAGAAACCTCTTCCCTTGGGTTTAAGCTCAGGAGGTGCTGAGGACAACAATGCCAGGTTATGACACTGAGGCACTCGGTTGTGCCTGTGTCCCCTGTCTCCCACAGGGCTGGCAGTGGGCCCAGGCAGCCTGGCCCTGCTGGCTCCCCACTCTCCAGGAGCTCAGGCTGATGGCAGGAGCCAAGGCCACTGAGGGACAGGTCATGGCATGGCTGTGTCCTCGAGCAGGGGTCTGTGGTGTTTGCACAGAGGCCCATCCACAGTGGCCTCACAGCTCTGTCACCCTGGGCAGGTGAAGCAGCTGCGCCTGGAGCGGGAGCGGGAAAAAGCCATGCGGGAGCAGGAGCTGGAGATGCTGCAGCGGGAGAAGGAGGCAGAGCACTTCAAAACCTGGGAAGAGCAGGAGGACAACTTCCACTTGCAGCAGGCCAAGCTGCGGTAGGTGTGGCCCTGCTCAGAGCCAGGCCTGGCAGGGAGCAGAGGATGGCACTGCTCACTGTCCCCCACTGTCCCTTCGCCAGGTCTAAGATCCGGATTCGGGATGGGAGGGCGAAACCCATCGATCTCCTGGCCAAGTACATCAGCGCAGAGGATGATGACCTGGCTGTGGAGATGCACGAGCCCTACACCTTCCTCAATGGCTTGACTGTCTCTGACATGGAGGACCTGGTGGAGGACATCCAGGTGCCTGCTCTGCTGGCCCCCTGCCTGGGCTCAGGGCTTCTCTACCAGCTCTGCTCTTCTGCCCCCGCTGTGGAGCAGGTGCCTGATGTGTCTTCTGCCTGCAGGTGTACATGGAGCTGGAGCAAGGAAAGAACGTGGACTTTTGGAGAGACATGACCATCATCACAGAGGACGAGATAGCCAAGCTCCGCAAGCTGGAGGCCTCTGGGAAAGGAGGACCAGGTGAGCAGGAGAGCAGAGCCTGGTAGGGGTGTTGGGGTCACTCTGTGTGCTCAGGCCCAGAGGGGCTCTCTCAGACCTGCTGGATGCAGGCTGGGGGTCTGGCAGCTGTTCCTGGCTGTCAGCAGAACTGGGATGGGGCAGCTGGGTGCCTGGACACTGACTGGCTGCCCTCGCCTGTGCAGGGGAGCGTCGGGATGGTGTCAACGCCTCGGTCAGCTCAGATGTGCAGTCCGTGTTCAAGGGGAAGACGTACAACCAGCTGCAAGCTCTGTACCAGGGCATCGAGAGCAAGATCCGGGCGGGAGGGCCCAACCTGGACATCGGGTACTGGGAGAGCCTCCTGCAGCAGCTGAAGGCTTACATGGCTCGGGCCAGGTGAGAGCAGAGAGTGGCAGCAGTGCAGATCCTGCCGTGGGCAGAGCTGGGGAGGCATAAACCCAATTGGAGGAGGGAATGGGGCAGGGTGTTCTGCCTTTTCTGAGATGGCTGATTTCCAAGAGGGGAGCAGGGCAGGACACACAGGCCGTTCTGCAGTGGTGGTGTTTAGTGAGGTCTCCAAGAGGGAACTGAACTGGGGCTTATTCAGCCCAAAGCCATCCACGCCTGGCATGTTTCTGCCCATGGAGGTGGTGTCAAAGCTTTGGGCAGTGGGAGTGAGGTGGTTCTGCTGGGTGGGACCGACAGCTCCTCTCCTCTCTCAGGTTGCGGGAGCGGCACCAGGACGTGCTGCGTCAGAAGCTGTACAAGCTGAAGCAGGAGCAGGGTGTGGAGAGCGAACCACTCTTCCCCATCATCAAGCGGGAGCCAGCTTCCCCCAGTGACAGGTGAGCAAACACCTGGGCCTGTCCCCGGGCACAAAGGCAGCCTTGTGCCCTCTCCCTTCCCGAGGCAGAGCTCAGGTGGGCAGCAAGCGAGGGTACCATCCTCGTCCAGTCCTCTCTTCTCCCTTCCATGCAGGCTGGATCCCGAGGAGAGCCTGGAGGCACAGCCAGGGCCATCCTCAGAGGCAGAGGCAGAGCAGGACACAGAGGCCAAGGGAGAGGCGGAGGGGGAGGCCGTGCTGATGGAGGAGGATCTGATCCAGCAGAGCCTGGATGATTACGATGCGGGCAAGTACAGCCCCCGGCTGCTGGGCCCCAACGAGCTGCCCTTCGACGCCCATGTGCTGGAGGCTGAGGAGGACACGCACCGGCTGCTGCTCCTGCGCCAGCAGCTCCAGGTGACAGGTGAGCCCCAGGGCAGCCTGCCCAGCATGGGGGTGTGCAGTGATTTGGGGTGCAGGACTGGAGAAGACACTGCCCTCAGGAAGGGCAAGAGCTGGATCTGGGTCAAGCACCCAGAGCTGATCTGGCAGAGGGGTGCCCCTGGAGCAAAGGGACACTGTGGCCTAGGCAGGAGCAGTTCAATTAATAGTTGTTCTAAGATCTTCTTTGATGGGGAGGCCTTATTGGCATCTTGGGCTTGTGACAGCTCAGTTGCATTTTAATCTTAGCTACTTGGATAGCATGTGACCACTCTTTACGCCGTTATAAAGTTAATTTGGGTCTCCTGTATGACTGCGGAGGCTGGCACAGGATTTACCAACCCTGAATTTGCTATGGCTAAGTGAAGTTTACACTTAGGGAGATGGTGCTCAGGCTCCTGGTGCTCCCTGGGAGACCTCCCTCGGTACCACCAAAGTGTTTGGGCGCAGACAGGCAGGAGGGATGTTTTAGTTGAGTTTTCCAGCACAACTCAGCCCAGTGCCCACTCAGAGCCCACAGGGCAGCCCGTGCATTCCCCTATCCAGTTCTGCATGGTCTGCACAGCAGCTCCTTCTCTTGGAGCAATGTTGCACGGCCCAGGCCTGGCTGGCGCTGCAGAACCTGATGTCCCCTCTCCTCCCCTACAGGTGATGCCTCCGAGAGCACCGACGACATCTTCTTCCGCAAGGCCAAGGAGGGCATGGGCGCGGACGAGGCGCAGTTCAGCGTGGAGATGCCGCTGACGGGCAAGGCCTACCTGTGGGCTGACAAGTACCGGCCCCGCAAGCCCCGCTTCTTCAACCGCGTGCACACGGGCTTCGAGTGGAACAAGTACAACCAGACCCACTACGACTTCGACAACCCCCCCCCCAAGATCGTGCAGGGCTATAAATTCAACATCTTCTACCCCGACCTCATTGACAAGCGCTCGACGCCCGAGTACTTCCTGGAGGCCTGCCAGGACAACAAGGACTTCGCCATCCTGCGCTTCCATGCGGGGCCGCCCTACGAGGACATCGCCTTCAAGATCGTCAACAGGGAGTGGGAGTATTCCCACCGCCACGGCTTCCGCTGCCAGTTTGCCAACGGCATCTTCCAGCTCTGGTTCCATTTCAAGCGGTACCGGTACCGCCGGTGAGGCTCGGTGCCCTCGGACAGCCGGCAGGGCTGGGCAGGGGCTCTCACCCCACGGCACAGACACTGCTCCGTACATGGCCCAAGGCCTGGCCCAGCGCTGGGTGCATTCCTGAGGCTTTTCTCTGTCCTTGCATTTATCATGAAGAACACAGAGACTTTGGTATAAATAAAATAAGGGTTGTTTTAGCCATGAGATCCTGGGCATGGGCACCCCCACTGCTCCTGCATGACATCACCAGCCAGCCCTGGGGACTGGGTAGTGCCCATCCCCACAGAGTCAGCCCCATGTGCTCCTTGTCCCACTCCAGCCTCCTCCCAGTCCCAACATCTGCCTTTATCAGTGCCAGACCAGTCCAGCTGCTGCTCCCCAGCTGGAGTCACAGAGCCCTTGACTGCACCAGCTCAGCCCTGCCCTGTGTCCTGCTTCATTGAGGGGCCCCTCACCCTCCCCCAGGCCCCATTCCTGGCACGTCCTCCCATGGGATCTGGCTTCCCCAGCCTGGGAGCACTGCCACATCCCTCACTCCTGGCTGGGGCATGGGAGGCTTTAGTGCTGCACGGCGCCTGCTCTGGTGGAGCAGAGGAGAGGGATGCTGGTTGAGATATTTCCTTACAGGGGAAAATCCGGATTCCAGAGCCTGCAGTCCCTCCCACGCCATGCCTGTGAGGCTCTCCCTGCCCTGGGCAAGAAGCAGTTGCAGTCCCCAGTATCCTGTTGATGAGGTGGGAGTTCCTGAGGGCCTCTAGTGATGTTCAGATGGGTTTTGGGCACTTCAGAGGCACTTCAGGGTTGAGCTGGGGCTGGCTGGTGTTGGTCCCACCAAATGATGACCAAGGGCACAGCCACAGTCTTCTGGGATCACCTCACATGGCTCCATCCCCACAAGCCCCAAACCCCAGGGTGTATATGCCTGTTCAGGCAGGCAGGATGAGGTGCTGGTCAGTAGTGCCCAGGAGTGCAGGAAACCTCTGCCCTGGCTTCACCAAGAGACCATTTCCTACCTGCATCCACTCTCTCCCCAGTACAGGCCCACGGTGCAGGGACTTCAGGGTCTGCCCAGGTCCCCCAGCACCAGGACAGAGGCAATCCTGCTGTGCAGGGGCCTCCAAGCCCTTGGGGGCTGCCCCATGGCTCAGGGAAGTTGCCTTGTCCTGCTCCTGGCTCTGCTGCAGAGCCACCATGGGAGCTGGTGCTCAGGGGGCTCCTGTTCCTGCCCTGGTCACCCACACTTGTGGGGCTTGGCCTTCTTGCAGATGGGGGAGCCCAACTGCCGTGGTCCTGCACGTGTGTGCCCCCTCCCCATCCCGCCGGACATCCCAGGGCCAGCCCCGGACACGGTCCCCGGCCTCTCCTTCCTGGCAGTTATTTCCTGCTGCTCCCTGTGCAGGGGGGCTTTGGGGCTCGGCGCAGGAAGTGAGTGAAGGCCTGGCCCGGGAGGAGGAAACGGGGAAAAAAACCCAAACCCCAAAGCTGGTGGTTGGTGCCCTCCCTGCTCAGCTGCCAGGCAGAGCCTCCCTCCCCACAGCCCATCCCTTTCTGTCCTGGGCACACACAGAGGTGGGGGAGCTCCCGCAAAGCCTTCCCACTGTATCTCCAGCTGGAACAGGGTCCATGTCCTCTTCCAGGCACGGCCTTTCCCTGCACGTCTGACTGCAGGCCCTGGATGGGGCCACAGGAGCCTGAGCCCCGAGAGCTGCTGCAGCCTCCAGCCACGTACCGGGGCCAGACTGGGGTCTGGATCTGACGGCTTTTCCCTGACCTGGCTGCTCCCAGTGCTCCTCCCAGCCCTCATCTCCCCCGCGTTTCGGGACAAACAGGACCCGCGGCGGCTCGGCCGGGTGGTGCCCGGGCAGGGCGGTGGCGGAACTGCCCCGTGTCCCATCATCCGTGATGGGCTCGGCCCTCCCGGGCACACCCGGCCCCACCTGGGGCAGCCGCGGCTGCCGAGCCCCGCGTTCCGCTGCCGGCGGGGCCGCTCCTGTCCCGGCACTCGGGGCCAGCCCGATCCAGCTCCGCGGGCCGGCCCTGCCTTCCGCCGGGGCACTCGCTGCCCCAATCTCTGCTCCAGCCCAGGGGTGGCGGGACGATGGCTCTGCAGCCCCTCAGTGCCCAGCCGGGGTCAGGAAAACCTGCCCGGGCATCCAGCCGAGAGCGGAGCCGCTGTGCCCCTGCTCGCTCGGGATGAACCCGCGGACCCTGCGGAGCCAGCTCCGAGGCCGGGGCCGAGCTATGCCCGCCTCGGCGGAGCACGGGCACCAGCGATGGAAGCTGCCGCTCCTGGGACCGTGGGAGGGAGGGAACGCTGCCTGGGACGTGCCACCCCAGCTGGTCTCGGGTTTGGACAGAGCAGCGACATCCCGAGCTCGGAGCTGCCGGGCTGGGAAAAGCCCCGGGAGACGAATCCCCCGCAGGGCAGGGACGGCCGGGGCTGCGGGAGCGCCCAGGGACCCCCAGCCCGCGGCCGCCCCAGCGCCCGGAGCCGCCTCTCCCCCTTTTGGCTCCCGGGGTCGCTGCGGGGCTCGGCGGGGACGCCCCCCCCCCCCATCGGTCCCTCGGGGGGCGGCACGGCCGCAGCGCCCACCCCCGCCTGCACAGGCACTCGCCCGAGTAAACGAGTGAGTAACGGGGCGGGAGCGCAGCCCGAGCGGACCCAGCCGCGGGAGCCTCCGCCAGGGGGGCTGCACCGGGGGGGCTGCACCGGGGGGGGCTGCACCGGGGAACGCTGCCCGGACCGGGGGCCACCCCCGCCTGAAGGCCCGTCCCAAGCAGGGAGGGAGCGGAGAGGGACGGGGCCGGTTCCGGGGGGCGCGGCGAGCCCGGCCCTTCCCCCGCCCCGCGGCGGAGCTGAGCCGGGCCGGGTTGAGCCGAGCCGAACCGAGCCGAGCCGGGCCGGGCTGAGCCGAGCCGAGCCGAGCCGAGCCGAGCCGAGCCGAGCCGAGCCGGGCCGGGCCGAGCCGAGCCGGGCCGGGCCGAGCCGAGCCGAGCCGAGCCGAGGAGGGTCCCGCCGGCAGCGAGGTAGGGCTCGGGTCTGCGCGGGGAGGGATCCGTTGGAGGAGGGCGAGAGATTCGGGACCAAGGGACAAAGAGCCCGGGAGGCTGGGATGGACGGACAGAGACGGGGATGGGCGGACAGACCGCCGGGACGGCTCTGGGGGCTCCGGGGCTCTGTAGGACGGTCGGGACTCCAGCGGCTCCCGAGGCTCCCGGGGCGCTCGGCTCCGCACACAGCCCCGAGGATCGGGGGCGTTTCGAGTGAGGGGAAGCCGAGACCCCATCGTGGGGGAAGGACACGTGGTGACCCCGCTCCCCCCACTGTCTGTCTGTCTGTCTGTCCCCGGGACCGAGGGTCCGCGTCAGGAATCTTCGGCGTCCCTCGGAACCAGGGCTTGCTTTCGGGGCTCCCCCGCCGGGACGGGGCGCTGGCTCCTCTGGGAAGAGCCGGAGAAGGACGAGGAAAGGCTCAGGAAAGGGCCGGGAAGGGAAGGGTCCATTCCGGGCTGTCGGAGCGGGCGGCCCAGCAGCCTTGGAGCCCTGGAGATGCCGCGGGGCTGCGGGCGGGGGGCCCGGGTGCCCCAGGGCTCTGCACTCCAGGACACCCGGGCTGATCCTGCAGCCACCGCCTGCCCGGCTCCGGGGCCCTGGAGACTGGGGATGGTGCCAGCTGCTTCCCAGTCGGACGAGAGGCTGGGGACCTCTGCCCTGGGCCGCAGCAGGGACAGGGAAAACCCTGGCAAGGACAGTTACCATGCCTGGCAGGAACCATCCCGTGTGTCACTGCTTCCCAGAAATGTCCTCTGTCCTGGGAGTCCTTGGGATGTCTCTGCTCTCGGCCAGGCCAACTTCTTCAGGAACAGGTCCTTGTGATTGTTGTGGCCCCAGGCAGGAACACTGATGCTCTGCCAAGTCCTCATCCCCACAGCCTTTCCTGTCCTGGCTGATGACCTCGACATGACTTGGTACCCCCGAGCCCCAGGCTGGAGGGAGGTGGCAGTGGGACCACGCCCACCCCTGGCAGGTGACACAGTGTCCCGTGGGACCACCTGCACCAGGGGGAGGAGGCAGAAGGGATCGTGCAGGAAGGTCACTGTCCTGGAGAGCTCCAGCGAGTGGGATGTGGGATAAATACAAACGCAGGGATAAATGCAGACACCCTGCAGCATCCTCTGCACGGCTGCCCTGTGGCTCAGCACCACATCCAGGGCCAGACCCAGGCCGAGGGTACCGTGGGGTGTGGGGGAGTCACTGCTATCTGGTCTGGGGGTCCCTTTGCTGGTGTGTGGTGTCTCTCCCTGCCCCCATCCTGGCCTGATCTTGCAAGCCCTGTCCAGGCCCATGCCTGGGGGAGCCTGGGGAAGCAGCAGGCTGGGGCAGGGGCTGATAAGGAGCAGCCTCCCACAGTCCCCATCTGCCTTTCCCTCCCTCCCCTCGGATGTGGCCAGGGCAGGAAGCAGAGCCCAGCAGAGGCAGGGCAGCCCTGGTGCATCTGCAGCAGGACCCAAACCTGCCAGGAGCCCCCACACTGCTGCCAGTGCCTCACAGCCTCCAGCAGGACATTTTAGAGCTGGCTCCTCTCCTCTGGGACTTTACCCCAGCACCCCTTGCCAAACCCTTGCTTCCCTGGCATGTCCATTTTTCTGGGTGCAGAACCCCAAACCCGAGCACAGGGGGTCACTGGGGGCAGTCCCTGGGCTCAGGATTTCCCTTCTGCAGTGGCTGCCCGTGATGGGGGAAATGGCAAGTGGGGACCCCCAGCCCCACAGGAGCCCCTTCCCCCAGGCAGCCCTGGTGGGCTCTGGCACAGAAGGGGTTCCCTCGCTCCAGCCCTGCAGCTGCTGGGTGGCCCCTTGTAAATATTTGTTTCCCTCTGAGTGCTGTGCCCAGCTGAGGCAGCTCTGCTCAGGGGGGTCCCAGGGCTCAGCCCCTGAGCCCAGCTCAGAGTCCCCCAGCCCCGGGGTCCCTGTCAGGCCACAGTGGGGTCCTGGCTGTGCTTTTGTCAGGGCAGGAGGTGCAGGGAGCACGGGGGGGGTGTGGGTAATGGTGGGATTTGGAGCTTCTGCGGCTGCTGCCTCCGTGCCTGGCCAAGGTGCCACTGCAGGGTGACCCCCCTGGCACTGGACACTGTGGGGAGGGGTCATTCCCTGCCCCAGTGAGCAGCCAGGAGCACCCTGGGGCTGTGAGCACCCAGGTTAGAGGGACACCAGGGGGGCAGAGGGACCCCCGTGAGCAGAGGGAGCACTCTGGACAAGGGGAACGTGTTGGGGACAGCACCCAGAGCAGTGGGCAGGGGGGTGGCAAGGGACAGCTGGAGGGGGACTGGCACACCAGGCACTCGTGTGGCACCGCTGTGGAGCAGGGGTGACTTTGTCACCTCCCAGAGGACGTGGGAAAGGCTGGTGACTCCTCGGGCTCTCAGAATGTCACGCTGAGGCCTCAGGACTGTCTGCAGGGCCGACGCCTCTGGGGCTGGGGCGGTCCCTCGGGGAGCAGTGAGAACAAACAGCAGCGAGTTTTCACTCTGGGCTCATGGAAACAGCCGGGCCCACCCTCACAGTGATTCACCAGTGCTCTGCCAGACCCCAGACAGACAGGACAGGAGAGGGACGGGGCCGAGCCACCACCGCCATCCCCGGCCCTTTCCCTGTCCCGGGGCACGGCCGGTGCCGGGGCAGGGCAGGGTGCTGGCGCTCTGTGTGTCCTTAGCCCCGTGTGTCACCAGACTGAGGCCCCAGAGGATGTTGCAATGCCTGGCCCATCCCAGCCGGGCTGTGGGATCAGCGCCTGCCTCGGGTGTGCGCAGCGGCTCCCGGCCCTGTGGCCGCACCAGGGGCCAGAGAAGGGCTGCCAGTGAGGGGTGTCTGGGGTAGGGACAGGGCATGGGGACCATCAGGACAACACTCACAGAGCCAGACCAGTAATGGACCAACGGCCAAGGCTGGCAGTGATCAGAGTTGGTGTGACATTGGTGTGAGGTTTGATTTCTGTGAGGGACAGAAGACAGGTGGCAGTGTCACCGTGCACAGGGGAGGAGCTCTGCAGTGGGGGCTTTGCAGGGGTGGCGTGTTGGGGTAGGGCTGGGCATCCCACTGGGCATCCCACTGGGCTGAGGACCCTGTCAGCCCTGTCAGCCAGGAGGGTGGGCTGGGGCAAGTGGGGTGGCAAGAACATCCAGCCTGGAGAGAGGGGTCCCAGGAGGAGAGGAGGGGTGTGCTCCCTGTGGGGGTCTGTGCCCCAGGTTGTCCAGTCCCCACTGTTGCCATGTCTCTGTCCTGTCCCCCATCATCCTATTTGCAGCCTGGACTGATTTGCAATGGAGGGCCATGTAGGACCAGGAGCTGGACTTGATGAACCTTGTGGGTGCCTTCCAACTCAGGATATCCCATGATTCTGAGATTTCCAGATGCTTCCCAGCCCAAGCAAGGCAAAGTGGCACTGACCAGGCTGTTCACCACCACAGCCATCCCTGTCACACCCTGTCCTGGTGACAAACCCACAGCTCCCACTGTGAGGGGTGCCAGGAAGCCAGAGCCAGTCTATCACCCACACTGGCTGTGGTTTGGACACAGTGCCAGGGTTGCAGCACAGCCTCAAACCTGTACCTCAGGTTTCCCCAGCACACTGGAGGAATGGGGCATCCCCACAAAGAGCCAGGGGTTTATGCTCAGGGACAGGCAGTGTCAGAATCATGCCCTGGTGCAGCCACTCTGTGCCTGCATCCTTCAGAGTGTGACCCCAACCGTGATGGAGGGTGATGGCCCAGGGATCTCTGGCTGAGTCCCCTTGGGGCAGGAGGGAGCCAGGCTGTCAATGCTGAGTTTCCCCAGCACCCTCTGTGCCGGGATTCAGACTCATGGCTGCAGCCCCACATGGCTCCTGGCCCAGGACAGTTAATCCCAGCAGCTGGAGGGCTGCAGCCCTTGGCACCCTCTGCAGCTGTGCCTGGGGGCGGCACGAGCCGGGTCCCACCCTGGTGTCCCCTCCATGGGCTGGGGTCTTACCCTGGTGTGCCCCTCCAGGGGCTGGGGTCCCACCCTCGTGTCCCCTCCATGGGCTGGGGTCTTACCCTGGTGTGCCCCTCCATGGGCTGAGGTCCCACCCTGGTGTCCCTCTCCACAGCCCCTGGAGGACCCCATATCTGCAGGCTGAGGATGGATGATGGGTGGGCCTGGCCATAGGGAGCAGCCATAAATTGCCTCTGTTCCCCCGCAGGGATTGGTGCCGGCAGCGGCGGGAGCTGCAGCCATGGAGCAGAGCCAGGCCGGGGCCTGAGGCTGCTGGAAGGAGCAGGAGGGGGTGCAGGACATGGAGCCCCCCAACGGCAGCACGGCCGGGCAGGCAGCCTCGTGCTTCGGGGTGTTCAATGCCAGCGACGGCCGTGCCAGTGCACAGAACAGCATCGCCTCCCCCTGGTTCTCCACGGCCTTCGGCCTCATCGGCCTCTGCTCCAACCTCTTTGCCCTCTGTGTCCTGGTCAGCTCCTCCCGCAAGCTCTCCAGCCAGGCCCGCTCCTCCTTCCTCATCTTCCTCTGCGGGCTGGTGGTCACAGACTTCATGGGGCTGCTGGTGACAGCCTCAGTCATCATCCCCTACCACTTCACCAAGTTCTCCTGGGCCAAGGTCGACCCTGGCTGCCACCTCTGCAACTTCCTCGGCTTCTCCATGGTCTTCTTCGGGCAGTGCCCGCTGCTGCTGGGGGCCACCATGGCCGGGGAGCGCTTCTTGGGCATCAACCGCCCCTTCTCCCGCTCCACCAGCCTCTCCAAGCGCCGTGCCTGGGCCATCGTGGGGCTGGTGTGGGGCTTCTCCTGCTTGCTGGGACTGCTGCCGCTCTTCGGGCTGGGGCGCTACACGCTGCAGTTCCCCGGCTCCTGGTGCTTCCTCACCCTCCTGCCCGACACTGGCGACGTCGTCTTCTGCCTGCTCTTTGCACTGCTGGGCATCCTCTCCGTGCTGCTCTCCTTCATCCTCAACACCATCAGTGTGGTCACGCTCTGCCGCGTCTACCATGACCGCGAGTCGGTGCAGCGGCGCCGGGACAGCGAGGTGGAGATGATGGTGCAGCTCGTGGGCATCATGATCATCGCCACCATCTGCTGGATGCCCCTCCTGGTGAGGCCTCGGTCCTGGTGTGCCCCATCACCACCCCTCTGTGTCTCTCCTGGCTCTTCATGTTCCCCTGTTCCTCCTTGTGGGGTCTCAGCCTTGGTGTGCTCCCCCAGTGTCACTCCTGGGGCTTGGTGTCCCCCACCCCTCACAGTGAGGTCCCAGCTTTCATTGTGTCCCCTCCATGTCCCTGCTAGAGAGGTCCCAGGTGTGCAGGTGTCCCCTTGGTAAGACTTCCCCTGCTGGTGTCCCCCTGTCACCTCTCTACACCCCGAGCTGGCCCCTGGTGACAGAGCAGTGCCCCAAACCAGGCCAGGACTCCTCCCAGGGGCTCAGTGCCTTGACCTTCATCACTTCCCCACCCGGGAGCAGCTCACGGATCCTCCACTGACACTTTTGTCCCCTTTTCCCCCCAGATCTTCATTGTGCAGATGGTCCTGCAGCAGCTGCCTGGCCAGGCCCAGGTGCTGCCCACGGACACGCAGGAGATGCTGCTGATCTACATCCGCATGGTCACCTGGAACCAGATCCTGGACCCCTGGGTGTACATCCTGTTCCGCCGGGCCGTGCTGCAGCGCGTGTACCCCCGGCTGCCCCCCCGGGCCTCGCTGGCCTCCCTCAGCCCCTCCCTGCCCCGCAAGCTCACCGCCGCCTCCGTGCTGCAGTAGCACTAGGGAGGGGCACGGGGGGGGGGACACGGCCATGCCCCCTCACCCACCGTGGATCCTCATCACCTGCATCCAGGGGCTTCCCCCCACGATAGCCAAGGGGCTGTCAGGGGGCTGCTTCCCCCTCCCTGTCCCCAATAAAGCACAGCTGGTGCAGCTCTTGGTGCCTGCTGGGGGTGACCACCTGAGGGGGCACAGGGAGGGTACCTGGAGGGAGCCCACCCTGCTGACAATCAGAGCAACAGCCCTTCTCCTGTCTCTCGTTTAATGACCCACAGCCTCTGCCCACCACGTTTGGGATAGTGCAAGGGGGATCCTCAGGAAGGTGGGTGGGTTGGGTGCCTTCTGTCCCCCAAGCCAAGGGACAGATGTAGGTGCTGTTCAGGAGGGTGTGGGGGACAGGATGGGGACCCCCACCAGCACCTCAGCCCCAGATGGGGTGGGGATGAGGTGAGGGCGTGGGGAAGGGACAAAATTGAGGGGCAGCACCTGCCCCCCAGCTACTCCTTATCCCCCTTGGGGTGGCAGACGGCTGCCCACACCTCGGCCACGAACTCCTGGGGGAAGGCGAACTCGCCCAGCACCGAGTCCAGCCCCTGGGCAAGCTGGGCCACGCTGGGGCTGCCCTTGGCTGCCTCCACCATCGTCGAGGCTGTTGGGGAGAAGAGGGAGGTCAGGGCCAGTGTGAGGGGCTGGGACAGGAGCAGGGGCTGAGTCAGGAGCTGGAGCTGGAGCAGGGGAAGAGGCAGGAGCTGGGACAGGAGGGGGAGCTGGGGCAGTGCAGGGGCTGGGGAGGGGGCGAGGGCTAAGGCAGGGTTGGGGTGGGAGTGAGGGTCAGGACGGGTCAGTGATAGGAGTAGGGGCAGAGTTAGCTCCTCGTCCAGGCCCCTCCTCACCCAGGTCGCTGTCGCGGATGCCCATGTAACTCTCGAGCAGATCATCCACCCGCCGGGCGGCTTCTTCCTCGGAGGGGCTGGGCTGGGGGCGAGGCGCCCGGGGTGAGTGCGGGGCAGCACAGGGGATGCTGATCCCCATCCCGGCACAGGGTGAGCAGCCACAGGCTCGGGGTGGGGGGCTCGGGGTGGGCCTTACCCCCTCCTCCAGCACGGCCGGGCCCTGTGTCCGCAGCCGCAGCGTTTCCTTCCCGCTGGCCACTCTGCCTTCGCCTGGGGATTTGCCTGTCCGTGTCCGCTGCCCGATCATGTCTGTGCCCCGGGGCGGGGGTGAGGGCACGGCCAGGACCGGGCACCCCCAGCCCCTCGCTGCTCACTGCCCGGCCACGGCCCAGCCCCCAGGGGCACTGCAGGGTGAGCCGTGTGTGGGACAGGGGGTGTCAGGAACACCCAGGGGTGCAGCGGGGGGATGCTCGTGGTTTTGGGGTGCTCACGATGCTCAGGACAACACAGAGCAAGGGGGTGCCCGTGGGGGCACGAGCAGGTGTGAGGACCCCCATGTGAGTGCCCCAGGGCTGTGGGGTACACACACAGAGGGGGCAGTGAACCCTGGGAGGCACTCGGTCCCTGGGGAGGGGCTCCAGGGCCACAGGGGCCTGAGGACGATCCCAAGGTCCCCAGGGCAAGAGCAGGGGAACCTCCCCTACTCACCGAAGGCCTTTTTCGGCTGGACCAGGCGGAGGGTGAAGGGCTGGGCCCGCGGCAGCTCCCGCAGCATCCGGGCCACCTCGTAGTGCCGGCAGCCCACGATGGTGTGGTCGTTGATGGCCTCGATGCTGTCCCCCACACACACTGTCTGCAGCCGGTTGATGATGCTCCCCTCCTTGATCCTCTGGGGACCACGGTGGCACAGGGACACGCGGCACAATGGGACAGCCAGACACAGCCCCCATCCCGACCCACACACAACCACCTCGGGGGTCCCACGGCCTTTGGCAGCCAGGTCAGGCAGGGAAGCCCTCCCAAACGTCCCCAGGCCAGGGGAGATCCCCAGGGCCAGGACAGACCCAGGGAAGGAGTGGTGTGGGGAGTCAGGGAGGAGCCTGGTCCCAGGGAGAGGACGTGCAGGGGATGTCACCTGCAGGGCCACAGTCCCCAGGGCTGCCCCGGGGGTTCACCTTGATGAAGGCGTAGCCGGCCCCGTTGTCTGTGATGGTGAGGCCAAGCGCGTCCTCTGTCTTGGTCACCTCCACCTCCTTGGTCTCGCCCCGGACATGGGCAAAGATGAAATCCTCCAGGCCAATCTGTCCCCCCAGCAGCTTCTGCATGTCCACTTTGTGCGTGTTGAGCGTGCAGAAGAGGATCTGCCCCAGGGAACCCCATCAGCAGGGACTGGGGATGCCCCAGTAGGGCAAGAGCTGACAGGGGAGGCACGGCCAGCTCAGGGGGACTCACTCAGATCCGGGCACCACTAGAACAGAGAGGCCCAGGGACCCCCAGCCTGCCGGGAACCCTGCACTGCCCCATCCCTGCGCACCTTCCCCCAGCCCCAGCTGGAATCTGGCAGCCACTGCTCCCTGCCCACATACAGAGCGTAAACTGAAGCACAGAGCCCCAAGCCCTCCCCAGAGGAGCCAATACAACCCTGAGGCCATAATGCCCCTGCAGAAAATTTCGGGGACTACATTTGCAAGCATCTGGGGACTTGGGGGAGCACAGGCCACAGACAGTGCCTCAGGGTGGGTGACCCCGCCCCAGGCCGCAGCCCCTCACCTCGGTGGGCGAGATGTCGAAGACCTCGGCGATTTTGGCGTAGAGCTCCTTGACGTTGGTGAAGCCCTCGATGCGGGCCGTGGGGCTGCCGTGGGCCAGCTGCGTGTGGAACACCAGCCTGGGCCGGGCGCGGGGGGCCCGGGGGGCCGCGGGCCCGGCCGGCTCGGGGGTCCCCGGCTCCTGCCCCACGCCGTTCTCCATGGGGCCGCCCTCGGGGGGCTGCCGGCCGTGCCTGCCCGCCCGCTGCATCCCTGCGGCGCTGCTGAATTATGGATGGGGCTGGCTCCCCGCCGGCCGTAAGGCGATCCCCGCACCCGGGAACCTGAGCCGCTGGCGCAGGTCACCCGCGGGGATCGGGTGAGCTCTGCCACGTAGGAAGAGCCCCGGCCCCGAGCCAGCACCATCGCATCCCCCCAGGCGGGGCTGGGGGCTGCAGCGATGGGCTCAGGGCTGCCCCCCACGGATCCACCCCAACCAAGCCCGGGATCAGCTCCAGAGCTCCCGCTGAGCACAAACACACAGGGACCAGAGCGGTTTTCTCCCACATTTATTTGCTCCCATCTCCATCCCCAGCCCAGCGGCAGCAGGAGATGGCCAATGGCAGATGCACAGCGCGGGCCCGGCAAGCGAGGGAGGGGTGGGAACACCCCGGGCCCCGGCAGAGCCAGGGCCAGGGCCAGGCCCATGTAGTGCTAAGTAAGAAAATAAGACACTCTCTAATTACACAGTCTGAGATTAATGACAGGCAGTCCCGGGGACACCAAGCCTGACCCCGGCTGCCAGCACAGTGGTCCCACAAGAGCAGGGGGGCTCAGGCAAAAGGGGCAGGAGGCAAAAGCCAGTGCAGCACACCCAGGGTCCCTGCAAGTAGGAAGGGGTCGGTCACAGCTCCCCTGCTACAGGGTCCCCAGCCCAGGACAAGGTGGCCCCAGCTCCCCTCTTCCAGGGGTCCCCCACCACAGGAGGGGGTACCCAGCTCTCCTCTGCTCCCTGCCCCAGGAGGGGGGCACAGTTCCAGCTTCCCTCTGGCCTAAAAAGTTTTATTGCTTTCAGGATCTCACTGCCTGGTCCCAGATACGGAGGGGAAGGAGGGGAGCCAAGCAGGGTGACAGAGGCAGAGGCCGAAGGCACGCATCAAATAAAAGCTGAGGCAGGTGGTGGGAAGGAGCTGCCCTCAGGCCCTTGCAGGGATGGGACCAAGAGGTTCCCAGGCTGGCCAGGGGACAGGAGGCAGCACCAGGACCAAGGGGGTCCCAGTCACTCCCACTGCCCCCATTCCCCACAGCCCCAGCTCACCCTACAGGGGTGTGCTCACTCCAGGCCCAAACCCACCAGCGCCTCCCCTGCCCCAGTCAGGCTTCAGGGAGCCCCTGGTTGGCAGGGCAGGGCTGGGGGCCCAGGGGAGAGCCAGGGGTGCTCACACCAACGCTGACCCTCTCCCAGCACTGCCCCAGCTGTCCCTCAGCCCTGTCACCGCTTGTCCCCAAAGCCCAAGGTCCCTGGAGCCGGTGCAGCCGTGGGTTGGGCAGTCTGGGCTGGGGGTCCCGGCTGCAGGAAGGTGCGAGGGGCCGGGGGAGCAGCCAGAGCCCCTGCAGACACTGTCCCCTGAGTGAGCTCCAAGGGACAGGCCCAGGGTCCAGCCAGGTCCGGGGTCTGGAAGGACTGGTCCTCTCACAAGTGTTCACTGAGGAGGGAGAAAAGCACAGCTGAGACACAAAATCCCACAATGGCTTGGATTGGAAGGGGGCCTAAAGTTCATCCAGCTCCTCCCTCGGCCATGGCAGGGACACCTCCCACCATCCCAGGGTGCTCCCAGCCCTGCCCAGCCTGGCCTTGGGCACTGCCAGGGATCCAGGGGCAGCCCCAGCTGCTCTGGGAAATCCATTCCAGGGATGGATTCCACAATTCCTGATTCCCAATCTCCCACCCAGCCCTGCCCTGTGGCAGTGGGAGCCATTCCCTGTGTCCTGTCCCTGCAGGCCTTGTCCCCAGTCCCTCTGCAGCTCTCCTGGAGCCCCTTCAGGCCCCAAAAGGGCTCTGAGGTGTCCCTGGAGCCTTCTCCTGTCCAGGTGAGCAGGCCCAGCTGTGCCAGGCTGGCTCCAGAGCAGAGGGGCTCCAGCCCTGGCAGCATCTCCGTGGGCTTCCCTGGACTTGCTCCAACAGATCAGCATCTTTGGACATGGGGACACCTCCTGAATTCAGGGACTGGGCTTCCCTCTCCCACAGCTCCCTGGAGCAGCTGCACCATCTCTGCCCATCCCTGTCCACACCTTTCCTGCTCAGCTCCCACCACCAGCAGCTGGAGCTCAGCCCTGCAGTGCCATGGGGACACCTGTGCCACCCACCTGGCAATCCTGGACAAGATCTCCTTGACACGCAGCACCAGCGGCTCGTGCTGCAGGGGGTTGCTCTCGATGGCACTGTGCAGTTTGGCCATGTAGAAGTCCAGGGTGCTCAGCGTGGGGGTCTCCCCAGTGCCTGTGAGGTGACAGCCCGGTGAGCAGGACCAGCAGGTCCCCACCCCACCATGCTCATGTGCTGGGGACTACAGAAGGGATCCCAGTACCAGAAGCCATCTCCTGCAGTGGCACAAGCCCAGGAACACAAGGATTTCGGCCAATCCGGGGCGCAGCTGTGAGTGCGACTCCAGAGAAGGAGGGATCCCAGCCTGCCCTGTCCCAGCTGGCTGCAACATCCCTGGGCTTCCCAGACAGCTCCCATGTGCTGCAGGATGCCCCCCCAGCAGCAGATGGGCACTAACCACCACCCCACTGCCCCACAGTGCTGCCCTGTATGGGATGGGGGGACCCCTCAGTGCCCAGGCAGGGGTCCCAGCAGTCAGGGCCCCACAGCTGCCCCCAGCTCACCGGGGATGGGGAGGGAGGCGAAGCTGGCAGTGAGGGCCTGTCGCACAGACTGGAGCTGCTGCTGCAGGGCCAGGGTCTGCCTCTCCTCCTGCACCAGCTCCTGCTCCAGCTTCTCCTTGGCGCAGTTCATGCTCTCGGTGTGCTTCTGCAGGATGGCGTTCTGCTCCTCAAACTCCGTGTTCATCTTGCGCA
Source organism: Zonotrichia albicollis (assembly GCF_047830755.1). Lineage (NCBI taxonomy): Eukaryota > Metazoa > Chordata > Aves > Passeriformes > Passerellidae > Zonotrichia > Zonotrichia albicollis. The sequence goes on from NC_133847.1 coordinate 1,795,654, forward strand.
GGCGCCGCAGCTCGGCCTCCCGGGCTGTGGGACAGCACCATGCCCGTGGGGACAGGCCCTGGAGAGCCCCTCAACCCCAACCCAAACCCAAACCCACACACAGCTCTTCCCAGCAGCTGTGTCTCCACAGGCTTCCCAAGGACCCTCCACAGCCCCTACCCTTGTTTTGGTCCAAGAACTCCTCGGTGAAGATGGGCACATCAAAGGTGGAGAAGGTGTCGCTGCACTCACCAGCCTGAGGGACAAGAGGGAGGGCCTGGGCAGGGCTGGGCCCACCAGAGGGGACCCCAACACCGTGGGGCCGGGCTGATGAGGGCACCGGGACAGGGTGAGGGCTGGCCCTGTCTGGAGAGGGAGGATGGCTATGCTCTGCCTCCCACCCCTCCAGGAACCTGGGACTCAGCCCCAGAACTCCCTGTGCCCACTCACAGCTGCAGCCAGCCCAGCCCAGCAGTGTGAGGTGCCTCAGTTTCCCCACACAAAGCCTTACCTTGTGCGGGTGCCCGTTGAGTAGGGTGTTCACACCCACCGTGCCCACGTCCTCTGCAGGGGAGGAAGGAGGTCACCCAGGGCCCAGCCTCAGGTCTCCAGAAAGCTCTGGCAGCACCTGGCTGGATCCTGGATCCTGCAGCCATTGCTCCCACAGCCCACCTTTTTTGATCTTTTTCTCCTGGATCTTCTCCGTGCACATTTTGTAGGCCTCTGACTGCTGGTACTCCCGCAGCTCCTTCATGTACTGCTGCTTCTCCCGCTCTGCCTCGTCCAGGTACCGCTGTGGGGGATCACAGAGGGGCTCAGCCTGACCCCACCCACCCTCCCAGGAGCTGCTGACCCTCCCTGCCCAGCTCCCACCCCCCAGCACTGGGCCCAGCACCTTTCTTGGGGCAAGCTCAGGGGTTTGGGGAGCTGCCCAGCCCTGGGGGCCAGTACCTGCTTCTCAGAGAGCTGCAGTTTGCTCCACTCTGCTCCCAGCATCTTTGTGATCTCTGGGAAGGGCAGGTCGGGGTGCTGCGTGCGGATCTGCTCGCGCCGCTCGTTCAGGAAGCGCACGTAGCCCGTCACGGGGGCTTTGGGGCCGTTGGGAAGGATCTTCTTCCTCTTCTTGCCCTTGGGCCAGCCCCTCTTCTTCACCGGCTGGCACCCACGGGGAAGGGACAGCCCATCAGGGACCAGAGCCATCGCACCAGGGGGACACAGGGGAGCCCCCAGGCCCACCTGGGCCATGCAGCCCTCAAGGCAAAGTCTGAGCCCTTCCCTGGGCTCAGCCACAGCCACAGCCTCTCCTGGGCTGGTGCAGGGTGAGCAGAGGGGCAGGGACAGCCCCAGGCTGGGCACCTGGGCCCAGGCATGGAGTGAGAAGGGACACGGGCTCTGGCACTCACCTCCTCCTCTGGCTTCTCACCGCCCACCCGGGCCGACTCCCCCTTCTCCTGTTTGATGGCCACCAGGAAGTTCCCATGCTGAGCCTTGCCCGTGGCGTGTCTGCAGCCAGAGAGCACCGTCAGAGAGGGCTGGGACACCATGGGGACCAACAGTGACACACCCCCAGCAGCATGAGCTCACACTCACCAGATCCCCCAAAGCCCCTGAGTCAAACAGCCCAAACCCAGCATGGCCATGGAGCCCTTGTTCCCATGAGGGGAGGCTACAGCAGAGCCATGGCACTGAAGCAGAGCCCAGCACCTGAGCAGGGCACCCCTGCACCCTAAAGCTGCCCTGAGGTCTGGGGACAGCCCTGGGACTCCTCAGGACCATTTGGATGGGGGTTGGCTCTTGGGGTCAGGAAACATTGACAGTCACATCCCTGCCTGTCACCTGGGCTTGGGACACGCCTTGGTGGGGGTCCCAAGGGACTCTGCAAAGGAGCAGAAGCCACAGGGGTTTGGATCCTGGCACCAGGGGCACCACCGGGAAGCATCACCCACACCCCAGGAACCCTGGGGCAGAGGGTGAGGGCAGGGCACTGGCTGGAGCTGCTGCAGCCACAACCACCCCAGCAGGTTTGTGCTGCCTGTGGCACCTCCCCAGCACCTCGAGTGGCTGCACTGCAGGGCCCAGCCCCTGTCCCAGGTCACTGCCACGGCTTCATGGATCAGCAGCTGCTTCAGGCAGAGCCTCCCTGCCCCACCAAGCACCCTGGGTGGGCAGAGCCTCCCTGTCCCACCACAGCATCACCCTGGGGCTCCCCAAGCCCCCTGGCAACTCCTCCCGCTGGCTCCATCTCCCAGCCCTGTCCCATTCGCACCCCAGGGTCCTCAAGGCAGCTCCTGCTCTGCTGGAAATGTCCTCACCACATCAGGGAGCCACAAAGGGCTCCCGAGTATCACCAAGTGATGCTTGGGTTCCAACCAGGTGCCCAGATCTGGGAACCAGCCCAGGGCCAAACACAAACTCTGGCACAGACATGTGCCAAAAGCCACAGTGATCCCAACATGCTCAGGATGCACCTTGGAATTTCCCTTGTGTTTGCCACACCATGTACCTGGAGCAAACCCCAATTTCTGCAGAGAGCCCAAGCTACTGGTATCCATTTATCACCCAGACAAACCATCCTTGCAGTTAATTTAGGCAACCCCTTCCATGAGCCTGACACTGCAGTGGCCCTTGTAGAAAAAGTGGGACAAGTCCCTCCACCAGGATCAGAGGCAACCAGTGCCCTACACCCCCACATTCACAAAAAACCCTACAGAAAGGTGTGAGACCACCTCTTCTTCCAGCTCCTGGGGAAAAAGAACCCTCTGAGGCTGTGCAGGGTCATGGCCAGCCTTTGGCTTTATCAGCTGCAAGAGCAATGTTCCCAGTGATGTGCACAGAAAAGCATCATCATGTTTCCCAGGAACACACTGACACCCTCGAGCCCAGACAGATCTCCCTCCCCCTTGTGATCCGGATTCCTCGAATGCCTAAGGATGCTTTAAAAAGTAAAGTTATCTCAGGCAAGATTCCTCCTCAGCCAGTTTGTTCTGGCATTCACCTCCCTCCACCTCTGAGGAGCTTCCCCATCCGCCACCCCCGTGACAGGAGGGCCAAGGACAACTCAGGACAGCACAACTCTCAGAGGAATTCAGCCCTTGCTGATTCTGATCTCCCAATATGCTTAGAATCACAGAATCCTGGAATATCCTGAGCTGGGAGGGACCCTCAGGGATGATCAGTGCAGCCCTGTCCCTGCCCAGCCACCCCAACAGCCCCACCCTGAGCATCCCCGGGAGCTCCTGCAGCTCTGGCAGCCTTGGCACCATTCCCTGGGCAGCCTGGGCAGTGCCCAGCAGCCTCGGGGGCAGAACCTTGCCCTGAGCTCCATGCCAAGGCCTGGCACAGCTGCAGCCCTTGCTGGGCTCCTGTCCCTGTGCCAGAGCAGAGCTCAGCCCCTGCCCCTGTGCCTGCCCTGGGGAGGAGCTGCAGCCCCCGAGGAGCCTCCCCTCAGTCTCCTGGGCTGCAGCTGAACCAGCCAAGTGCCCTCAGCTGCTCCTCAGCCCTTCCCCAGCTCCGTGTCCCTCCTCTGGGCACTCTCCAACAGCTCTGGGTCCTTCTGATCCCGTGGTGCCCAAAGTGCCCCCAGCACTGGAGCTGAGGCTGCCCCAGGGCAGAGCAGAGTGGGACAATCCCTCCCCAGCACACACAGACCACCCCCAAGGCTTGGAAGGGAGTGAGTTTCTGCTGCTCTTTCAGCAGGGGCTCTGACACACAGCAGGGTGGCCAGAGGAGGTTCTGGCAGCTGGTGGCACTTACAGCAGGGCGGCAGGCGGCTGCTTGGTGCTGTGGGCCATGGGCAGGGGTCTTGGTCAGCACCCTGTGGGCAGAGCACAGTTGGCACTGTCATCGGGTGGTGGTGACCCCGCTGAAACGCCCCTCGGAGGTGCCTCCCTCATGTGAAATCACAGAACCTCTACCCAAATGGCATCTCCTCCCCAACCAGCCCCTTACTGGCCTATCCACCCACCCCAGCCCCAGGATCCGGCACAAGCTCCAGCTGCTCCACTGACCCACCCCTCCCTGGGGGTGCCATCACAGCTCCCAGGGGCTCATCCCCCTTGCTCCCCTCCCACCGCGATCCCCAGCGCCCCCTGAGCCCTACCCTGCAGAAACCCCCCTTCCCGAGAGCCATTGCAGCCCCAATTGCTTCATCCCGGGTAACTCCCTGTGCGCCCCGGCACCCCAGTGCCCCCAGCACCCCTCACCGGCCCTCCCAGTCCCGCCCTCCCTCCTGGGGTCCCATAGCAGCGCCCCAGTGGGCTCGCCCTCAAAACCCGCCCTCGACCCGCGCCTCCTTCCACAGGATCCCCTCACAGGAGCCCCCCTCCCGCAGGAGCTCCTCTCCCGCAGGATCGCCCCAGGAATGCCCCTCCCAGAGGATTCCCCCGGATCCCGTCACAGGCTCCCCCCCCGCAGGAGCCCCCCCTCACACAGAATCTCCCCCACAGGATCCCTCTTCCCACAGGATCTTCCCAGAGGATCCCCGCCCACAGGATCCCCCCAGGAACGCCCCTCTCAGAATATCCCCCCCCCCAGAAACGCCCCTCACAGGCTCCCCACCCACAGGATCCCCTCAGGATCCCCCCTCCCCCAGGATCCCCCCAGAGAAGCGCCCCTCCCAGAGGAGCCTCCCAGAGGATCCCCCACAGGATCCCCTCAGGAGCCCCCCCTCCCTAAGGACCCCCACAGGATCGATCCCCCCACAGGAGCCGCCCCCCCCCCAGAGGATCCCCCCCTCACAGGATCCCCGTCCGGACCCGCCGCCGCCGCCGCTCACTTGACCACGCCCCTCTATTATTATGCAAACGAGGCTCCCGCCGCAGCTCCCCCGATTGGCCGCTCGGCGCCGACTCGCTGAGCGCAGCCAGACGCGGGTTGGTTGGATGTGATGACGTCCGAGGGAAGCGGCGGAAGGGGGATCGGGGCTGGCGGGCGCGGCGCGCGCGCGCTGCTGGCGGCCCGACCAATCAGCAGCCAGCGTGGGGACGAGGAAGTGTTGTGGAGAGGGCAGCGTCTTAAAGGGGCAACGACAAAGAGGAGGGGGCGCATCTCCGGTGGCCCGATGTGGGCAGCGCCTTCAAAGGGCAACGTCATGGCGGCGTCCCTCGGCCGCCGCCCTATCCCAGTGTGCCCAGTGTGTTCCCACAGCTCCCAGTGACCGCAGTGCCCACCCTGCTCCATCGCTCCCAGCGGCCCCTGTACCCACCCAGCAGGGGGTACCCATGACACCCGTACTTATCCTAGAGTCCTAGTGCCCCCAGCACTCACCCAACCCTGCTTCCTGTCCCTCCAGTACTGCCCATACTGATCCCAGTGACTCCATTAAATACACAAGGGGGGGTCCCCCACGACCCTCAGGCTGCTCCCAGTGTCTCCAGTATTCACACAGTTGGGGATCCCCATGATGCCTGTGGTCATCACAGAGTCCCAGTGACCCTAATACTCCTTTCTAGAGGGTCTCAGCGCCCTTCAGCACTGGTCATACTGATCCCAGTCACAACAATACCTACTCAACAGGAGCTCCCAGTTGCCCAAGTAAGCCCACGCTACTCCCAGTGACACCAGTATTCACCCAAGACGGGGTGTCCCATGACTCCAGTAGCCACTCCAGAGTTCTGGTGAGCCCAGTCCTCTCCCCACACTGTCCCCAGTCACCCCAGTACCCCCACACGACTCCTACTAACCCCAGTGCCCATCCAAGCAGAGCGTCCCTGTGACATCTGGAGTCATCCCAGCATCCCAGTGACTCCCAGCTGACTGGTCCCAGCGCCCACAATCCCTGTACCCCCACTCCTGCAGACTGACACTCCCCACTTGGTGCATACTGGGGTATGGGGTGACTGGGAGAAGTGTGATGGTGTACTGGGATCAGTGGGGCTTGGGCAGCCACAGGCATCATGGGGACCCTCACTTGAATACCGGGGTGCTGGGAGCAGTGAGGGTGTACTGGTGTCACTGGAATTCTGGAGTGCCCGCTGGCAGCATGGAGACCATCGCCTTGCTGGGGTGGGTACTGAGGTCACTGGGAGCAGTGTGGAGGTACTGGAGTGACTGGGGCATTCCCTTGTGGGTGATGGGACTGTCACAGGCAGCACTGGTGTGACTGGGAGCTGTGTGAGGGCCCTGGGGTCTGCGGGACTGCTATGGGCAGGGCAGGAGTGACTGGGAGTGTGGGAGTGATACTGGGATCACTGGGGATAGCACTGGTGTGACTGGGAGCAGTACAGGACAAGTACTGGCGTGACTGGGAGCACTGTGGGCACAGCACATATGTCACTGGGAGCAGTGTGGGGGTAATACTGGTGCAACTGGGAGCAGTATGGGGGCAGCATTGGTATGACTGGGAGCAGCAGTGCCATGGTACTGGTGTGACTGGGATCGGCATGAGGGCAGCTGTGATGTGTCTGGGAGCAGTGTTGGGACAGCAGCGGAGTCCCGTTCGGAGTGGGGACAGCACTGATATAAGTGGGCGCTGGGATCGGTGGATCGGACTGGGGACACCACTGGTGTGACTGGTGTAAGTGGGCGCTGGGATCGGTGGATCGCTGTGGGGATAGCACTGGTGTAACTGGGGTGAGTAGGCGCTGGGATCGGTGGATCGCACTGGGGTAACTGGGGTAACTGGGGGCCCCCCCGTCCCGCCTCCCCGCCCGGGCCGCCCCCCGCTCTCCCCGCCCAGGCCGGCTCCCGGGGGATGCGGGATCAGGCGGTCCCTCCCTGTCCCTGCCATCTCCTCCCTCCTCGCTCCGTGTCCCTCCCCGTCCCCTCCCATTCCCTGGCGGTGCCTCCCGCCGGGCCCGTCCCGCCGCTGTCCCCGCGGGCTCAGGCCGGGCCATGGCGGAGCCGCCGCTGTCCCCGCAGTCCCCGGGCCCGGCGCTGCCGCTGCGGGCGCGGCTCAGCTTCGCGTGCGGGCACTTCCTGAACGACGCGTGCTCGGCGCTCTGGTTCACGTACCTGCTGCCCTTCCTGCACGCCGTGCTGGGCTACGGGCACGCCGCGGCCGGGGGGCTGCTGCTGGCGGGCCAGGCGGCCGACGGGCTCTGCACGCCCCTGCTCGGCTTCGAGGCCGACCGGGCCCACGGCTGCGGGCGCTGCGGGCGCAGGAAGGGCTGGCACCTGGCCGGTGGGTGCGGGGACAGCAGGGACCGGAGACACCCGGGCGGGGGGTGCGGGGACCGGGAGCTCTGATGGGGGGAGCCGGGAGGGCTGACTCCGGGAGAGCCTTTCTGGGGTGTCCTGAGTGGGCGACAGCCGAGGGGGGACTTTGCTGGGATGCCGTAAGTAGAGAGGGATCACCCCGGGGGAGCTTTCCGTGTGCTGGTGTTATGGAACAACCACCAGAGCCTTTCTGGGATGCTCTGAGTGAAGAGGGATGGCCTCGGGGGAGACTTTCTGGGGTGTCTGTGTTAGGGGACATCCAGAGCCCTTCTAGGATGCTCTAAGTGAGAGGGGTGGCCCCGAGGGACCCTACTGTGTTCTGTGTTGAAGGACACACAGGGGAGCCTTGGAGTGGCCCAAGGGTACCTATCCAAGGTGTCTTGGGTAAAAGTGGGTCGCTCAGAGTGGCTTTTCTGCCGTGGCCTGGATGGAAATGAGCAGCCATGGGCTTTCTGGGGTGCCTTGGGTGGAACACACTGCTGGGCTGCCAAAGATAAGAGATGGGTAACCCCGAGGGGCTTTGCTTAGGGGAGGGCAGGAGTCTGGCTGTGAGGGAGGGAGACCTCGGGTGCTCTGGGTTGGGGGTCACCGGGGGGAGCCTTTCTGGGGTGCTCTAAGTGGAGAGGATGGCTCTGGGGGAGCCTTTCTGGGGTGCCCTGAGGGAGTGACCGAGGGTGCCTATCCAGGGTGACATGTGAGAATGGGTGACCCTGGGGGAGCTTTTTTGGGATGCCAGGGGTGGGAGACCCTCCTGGGGTGCCTGAAGGGAGAAGGGTGGCCCAAGAAGCCTTTCTGAGGTGCTCTGAGTGGGGGAACCCAGGAGAACCTTTCTAGGATGCTCAGGGTGGGGGACAGTGGGGGATGCTGGGTGGAGGGCATTGGCCCCAAGCAGCTCTGCTGGGGGGCACGGGGGGGGCACTCTGCTAGGGGACATGGAGAAGCCTCTCTGGGGTACAGGATCAGCCCCAGGATACCTTTCTGGGGTGCTCTGGAAGAGGGGGAACAAGTCCAAGGGTGCCTTTCTGGGCTGGGGATTCAGTCTTGGGGGTTCCCTGGAGCAGGGAGGAACTGGGGTGCCTTGTGGCATGGAGGTCTCCCTGAAGGTGTGGGAGTCTTTCTGGGGAGGGGGACCATCATGTGGCAGTGAGGTGGGGACAGGGTCCCCCCAGCTGGAGAGGGGCAGTCCCAGGGGTGAGCAGAATTGTGTGCCCTGGGGGCTTTTGGGTGGCCCTGTGGAAGGTGAAGGGGGTCTGGTGTGTTGGCAGTGCCCTGGGTGACAGGAGGTGTGTCTGGTGAGGAGGGGAGAGCCTGGGAGGTGCCTTTCTGGGATCCCCTGCAGCAGCGAGCTGGGGACAGAGCTGCTCCATGTGTAGGGCACAGTGGGATGCTCAGCCTGGATGGGGAAGGGGCACCATGGCATCCCTGTCCTGCCTGGGCACCATCCCATCCCGGGGGCTCCCCAGGCTTTGTGTGTGTGTGGGTGGCAGCGGGCAGGGGTGAGAACCACATGCTCAGACCTCAGAGCGGCAGCAAAACCAAGACCATCAGTAAAATCTGGGCTTTCCCAAAAGCCCAGGTGCTTCCTGAGCAGCTCTCAGTGTCCCCAGGGCGGGGGCCCTGTGGCATGGAGCCCTTGGCTGTGCTGGGGCTGTGCACCCAGGGGCCAGCAGTGGGGTATGGCATGCACAGGAGGCTCTGGCTCACAGGAATTATTGACAGGTTTATCTTGCATTCTGCCCTGGGACAAAAAATGCAGCGGAATGCAGGGGCTGGTGGGGACCCATCTGCTGAGGTGCCTCTCTGAGGGCCCAGTGTGGTGTAGAGAGGGGTCCTTGGTCCCTCTCTGAGGGGACAGTGTGATGTGCACAGGGGTCCTTGGTCCCTCTGAGGGGACAGCACGGCCTGAAGGGGGTTCCTTGGTGCTGTGACTGGTGCAGGAGCCGGCACATCCTGCTTAGCTGGCACTGGGGACGGGGCAGTTGGTGGAAGAAATGGCCACTGATAACAACCCTGGGTAACTACCTGCCTCGCCCAGAGCAGACCCGCGTGGGGGGAGGACGGTTGCAGTGTGGGTCCTCTTATCTTGATCCCAAATTTATCTCGACCAGTGCTTTGTGCAACCCAACGGCAGCCTGATAAGGCGCCTGACCTCGCCGGAGCTTGGCTTGGTGAGTCAGGGAGAGCGCAGGGGGGGCAGCTTCACCCCTGCCCCGGCGTCAGCCGGATCGGCCTCCTAGATTTAGGGAAGTGGCCGGAGCTGTTTCCTCCCGCTGCTCCAGCCGGGTGCTGCCGGCCAGCACAGGGGAAATGCTACCACGGGCCTGCAGAGAGCACAGCACAGCCCGGGCAGGCTGCAGCAGGGACGCAGGCTGTGTTCCAGGCTGCAGCGTGGCTTATTCCCAAGGCAGGGGCTTCCCCGGCGCCCACCTTGGCTGACCACAGGGACCGGCGGCGGTGGCAAACCCGCCGGATCCGGCCGTGCCGGGACCGCTCCGTTCCCTGGGTCACGCTGCAGCGAGGGGTGCTGTGTGGGAGCGGGGTGTCTCGTCCGGTGGCAAACCCGTGCTCAGATCAGAGGAAACGCTGTGAAACCGCAGCCTCGGGGCGGGGGAGACACCACGAGTTGCTATCGTGGCATCTTCCCACCGCGGCCGCGGCCCCGGGTGTTCCCGCGGGCGCTCCGGGTGTCCCTGCGTGCTCGCCGGCTCTTTCATGGGCTCCGGCTTCCTGACGCGGTGAGACGAAGGGTGAGCGTCCCTTTGCTGCCTGCCTCAGCCTGTCCCAAACTCCCTGCCCCGGGCGCCGGTGCTGAGCAGCCCGGCGTTCCCGTGATCTGCCCCGCGGGGCCGGCGATGAGAGGCCGGGCCTTTGCCTTCCCGGGGTGCGGCAGGCGTGGGTGGAATGGTCCTGGGTGGGGCTCCCATGGCGCCCCTTGGGAGAGCAGGGGCTCCTCCGGACCCTCTGAGTCAGTGCAGCCACTCTGGGCACTGGGGGTACATGGCTATTGGGGTGCAGCCCTGTGCCAGATGGGGTGGCCGGTGGGGTGACCCTGGTGGTGGGCACTGCCTGTCCCAGAGGGTCATGAGCAGGAGGTGACACTCCTGTGGTTGTGCAGGCGGCTTTGGCTCGTGGGTGGGCCCAGAAGCAGCCCTGGAGGCTGCAGCAGCCGGGCCCCACAGCTGCTGCCCCAGCGCTCCCCTGGCAGCCCTCACAGCCCAACAGGGCTGCAGAGCCTGACCCTGTGGGGCCCTGGGACCCTCACCCTCACCTGGGCCCAGTTAAAACCCAGGGAACAGAGAGGATCTGGCTTGGTTGGAGCCTTCATGGACCTTCCTGTGCCTGTGGTTTGTCTGGGACACAGGCGCCTCATGTGCCCAAGTCCCCTGTCCTTCAGAGGTCCTGGAGCGCCAAAGCCAAGAAGTATGAGCCAGTGTGGGGACCCAGCACCCCTTGGGAATGGATGGGGCTGGGCTGAGATTGTCACAGCTACCCTTGGCTTTGTCCTTGGCCTTGCCCTGGCCTGCATGGCTGTGCTGTGTAGGAGCGAGGAGGAGGAGGAGGAGGAGGAGGAGGAGGAGGAGGAGGAGGAGGAGGAGGAGGAGGAGGAGGAGGAAATCCCCTTCATGGGTGGGAGGAAGAGGAATCACTCATGAGGAAGAGAGGTTCTTGCAAAATGGAGAGAGTACCTTGGGGACCTGGCAAAGCAGGTGTCCCTCAGCTGTAGGAACAGCTCTTCATCAGCACACAGTGAGGCTGTGGGGGACATGTGGGACAGGGCACCAGGCTGTGTTGGGGTCTGGGGTCTGTGGAGCCGCTCGGCAGACAGACTCTGTGACTCTGGGAAGGGGGAGGGTGAGGCCAGGCTGGCCCCACGCGGCGTCCCCAGGCTGTGTCCCTGTGCTGAACAGCAGAGGGAGGAGCCTGGCTCTGCTGTCCCTGACTCAGCGGGCCCTTCCCGGAGCCCCCATGGCTCTGTGTCACCCTGTCACACGGTGGGTGATGTCTGAGTGTGGTGGAAGCATGGCTCTCTCTGCCAGCCCCACTGCCAGCCCCACAGGAGAGGGGACATGGAGACACACGGGGTGCCAGTGCCCCTGGGACAGCCAGAGCCCTCCCAGCCTAGGGGTGCCATATCACCAGGGGCAGGCACAGGGAGGGGTTATCTGACTGGATATCTGCACCTGGGGACCTCCTGCTGCCTGTGGGTGTGACACTGAGGGTCTGTCATGGTGTCTTGAGGGGACAGAACAGTGCTGGGCAAGGACCTTGGCTGGGGCTGTCTGTCAGTGCCAGAGGGAAGGACATTCCCTGTGCAGGACAGGCTGAGGGGGTGTCTGGAGCTCCACATGTCCCATCTGGCTGGGGAAGGAGCCACCTCCCTCCCCAGCTCTGGGGTAGGACCTGTCCTGGAGAGGGCTCAGTGTGTGTCACACTGGCATCCCACACAGGAGTGCAGCCTCACTGCTCTGCTCTCTCTACAGGCACCACCTGTGTCCTCCTGTCCTTTCCCTTTGTCTTCAGCCCCTGCCTGGCCTGCAGGGACAGCACTCCACAATGGGCAGCCTTCATCTACTACCTCCCCTTCATCATCATCTTCCAGTTTGGCTGGGCAGCCACACAGGTGTCCCACCTGGCTCTCATCCCCGAGCTGGTGAGCAGTGACCATGGCAAGGTGGAGCTCACAGCTTTCAGGTGAGCACAGCCGCACCTGGAGGTCACCTGGGCCTGGGGAGCTGCCCTGGGTCCCATCACCGTGTGACAGGAGGTCCCTGGGTGCTGTGGCACACCTCAGCATGGCAGGACAAGGGCTGGGCCATGTGGGTGTGCTGTGGGATGTGCCATAGGACTGTGGTCCTGGGATGGTGGCCCAAAGCCTTTGCTGCCAGGGAGGAATGTCTTGATGCCAGGGATGTCAGTGATACAGCCTGTGGGACACTTCCCTGAGCTGGGGATGCTTCTCCTTTGGGAATGGACATTTAGGGGAGGGACTGTGCTTCCCAGATGCCCTCAAGGAGAGCTGGACATTGCTCTGGGTACTGTTCTGGAGGTGAGATGTCTCCAGGGCCAGGTGGGCAGTGCACTTGGCTCATCCCTGTCAGGACCAGGATGTGGGATGGGATGTTTATTCCATGGGGCAGGGTGAGCAGGGAGGTGTGGGGTAACCCTGGGTCTCCACTCTGGGGGTACCGGCTCAGGCAGCTCCTGGCATCCTTGAAGCAGAGGTGAGCTGTGCCTGGAGGGGGAGCAGACTGACCTGAAGGGATCTTGGTTTCCTCCCAGTCATGCCCCAAGCTGGGCTGGGCACACTGGGAGTTGCAGCAGTAAGGCTGACGCCTGGCCAGGTGCTTTGTGCCCTCAGAGGTGTCACCTCAGCCATGACACTGGAGTGCAGAGGTTGTAGCACACCTGACTTGGATGGCAGCTGTGGGCAGAGGTGTCCTGCTGTGCTGTCCCCATGCTTGTCCCTCTGCATCACCCCAAGGTTTCCTTCTGCTCAGGTATGCCTTCACTGTCATGGCCAACATCACCGTGTACGGCCTGACCTGGCTCCTGCTGAACTTCCAGACGGACCAGCCCGACCGCATGGAGCACCTGGGCCCACAGGACATCCCTGTGTTCCGGGTGAGTGGCACAGTCCCTGGGGTTCCCTCTTCCCATGGCCCAGCTGGGGAGGCACTGCAGGGAGTCAGTGCCCTAAAACCTCCCCAACTGGGCCAGAGCCACGCTGAGTCCTCTGTGGGCTTTGGGCACCCCTCCTCACCCTGGGACTGCTGGGGGGCTGATGGGGGGCTGCCCCCACTGCTGTGCTCACCCCCACTGCCTCACCAGAACTTGGCCCTCATCGTGGTGGGGCTGGGGGCTGTGTTCTCCCTCATCTTCCACCTGGGCACCAAGGAGAAGCCGTACCCACCGGGGGTGCTGCCCGAGCCAGAGGAGAGCACCCCGCTGCTGCACAAGGAGCCCCCGGGACCCCCGCGCCCGCTGCTGCTCTGGAAGGACTGGCTGCTGGAGCCCTCCTTCTACCAGGTATGGCTGGGCACGACTCCCCTGGCCTGGGCTGGCTGCTGGAGCCCTCCTTCTACTGGGTACAGCTGGGCACGACTCCCCTGGCCTGGGCTGCTGCCATGGGGCTTGCCCAGGGTAGGGGTGGGGATGGAGAGGGGAGCTGTTCTGGGCACCCATCCATCCCCTTCCCTCTGGGCCATGACAGCTGGGCAGGGCAGGTCCTTCCCACAGGCTGAGCTGTGATGCCCTGGCCCTGTGCCCTCCCAGGTTGCAGTGCTCTACATGGCCACCCGCCTCATCGTCAACCTGTCCCAGACCTACATCGCCATGTACCTCACCAACTCGCTGCTGCTCTCCAAGGTGGGTGCAGGGCAGGTCCAGGGCCACGTGGGAAGGTGTCTTGACATGGCCTGGGGCTTATCTCCTTGTCCTTGTCCCTTGCAGAAGTACATTGCCACCATTCCCCTGGTGATGTACGTCAGTGGGTTCCTCTCCTCGTTCCTCATGAAGCCTGTGAACAAATGGATTGGTCGGAATGTGAGTCCAGGGTGCTGGAGATTTGGAGTTTGACCCCAGGAGAAGACCAGGAGCCAAATCCTGGCTGTGAGCAAAGCTCCCGGCACACCTGAACTGGAGAGCAGGGACCCCTCATGGACCTCTGCCAGCAATGACCCACTGCAGCATGGGTCCTGCTGGGAGTGGTGGGCAGGGATGGGGATCTGTGTCCTGCTGGGAGTGGGGGTGGTGGGCATGGATGGTGGCAGGATGTCTTGTACATCCCTTGGGCTGGGGAAGGCAATGTCCATGCAGGCCTGACTGGGCTGCAGAGCGCTGTGGTGCCCATCAGGGGCAGAGGGGGGGGTCTGGTTACACTGGCCAGGGTGGGCACATGGTCTGCAATGCCAGCAGGAAGGACCTGCTTCCCCAGTGTGTCCCCTCCGTGCTGCTGGGTGGCAGTGGAGTGTCCCTTACCCTCACAGCCACGCTCCCACAACTCTGCCTGGGCTCAACCACTGGGCTGCAGGACAGCCTGGAGCATGCAAGGACCTGCTTTTGGGGTCTCCTTGTTTAAATACAGCTGGTACAGAGCCAGGATTGTCCCTCATGGGTCCTGGGCAGTGCTGGCCTTGTGCCCTCCCTGCTTGCTCCTTCCTCACCAAGTGCCAGCTGATGCCTGAACTCCTCCCTCTGCCTGTCCCCATCACAGCTGACTTACTTTGTGGGCATCCTGGTGGTCCTGGCCTTTGCCTCCTGGGTGGCCCTGGCCAGGCCAGTAGGAGATGAGATCTACGGGCTGGCGGTGCTGCTCGGGGCGGGCTCAGCCACCATCCTGGTCACCTCCCTGTCTATGACTGCAGATCTCATCGGCACCAACACGGTACGGCCGCTACTCCTGCTGGGACAGAGCACAGGGGGCACAGCACCCACGGTCTGGAGCGGGTACTGCTCAGGGTTAGGGGATGGAGACGCTGGGAGGGGGCTCTGCTGTGCCCCATGTGCTGTGCCCTGTGTGCTGTGCCCCCTGAGAGCTGTGCCCCATGTGCTGTGCCCCGTGAGTGCTGTGCCCCGTGTGTGCTGTGCCCCTGTGTGCTGTGCCCCCTGAGAGCTGTGCCCCATGAGTGCTGTGCCCCGTGTGCTGTGCCCCGTGTGTGCTGTGCCCCGTGAGTGCTGTGCCCCGTGTGTGCTGTGCCCCCTGTGTGCTGTGCCCCCTGAGAGCTGTGCCCCCTGTGTGCTGTGCCCCGTGTGCTGTGCCCAATGTGTGCTGTGCCCCCTGTGTGCTGTGTCCCGTGAGTGCTGTGCCTGATGTGTGCTGTGCCCCGTGTGTGCTGTGCCCCGTGTGTGCTGTGCCCCCTGTGTGTGCTGTGCCCCGTGTGTGCTGTGCCCCATGAGTGCTCTGCCCCATGAGTGTGCTGTGCCCCGTGTGTGCTGTGCCCTGTGTGCTGTGCCCCCTGAGAGCTGTGCCCCATGTGCTGTGCCCCGTGAGTGCTGTGCCCCGTGTGCTGTGCCCCATGAGTGCTGTTCCCCATTGCTATGCCCCGTGTGTGCTGTGCTCCATGAGTGCTGTGCCCCCTGAGTGCTGTGCCCCATGAGTGCTGTGCCCCGTGTGTGCTGTGCTCCATGAGTGCTGTGCCCCATGAGTGCTGTGCTCCATGAGTGCTGTGCCCCATGAGTGCAGTGCCCCGTGAGTGCTGTGCCCCTGTGTGCTGTGCCCTATGAGTGCTGTGCCCTGTGAGTGCTGTGCCCCGTGTGTGCTGTGCCCGTGCTCTGCTGCTCGGCTGCAGTGAGGGCTCTGCCCATGAGAGGGCACACGGCGCTGCGTGCCCAGCACAGCACAGCGCGCTTCCCTCTCCTCCTGCAGCACAGCAGCGCGTTTGTGTACGGTGCCATGAGCTTCACGGACAAGATGGCCAATGGCCTGGCTGTGATGATGATCCAGAACCTGCACCCCTGCCCGTGAGTGTCTCTGCAGAGCTGGGAGCCCCATTGCCTGAGGAAACATTCCAGGGTTGGAGCAAGAGACACGGGAGGGAACCAGCTTGGGTCTGTAGAATCCCAGAATGGTTTGGGTTGGAAGGGACCTTAAAGCTCATCTCCTTCCACCCCCTGCCATGGGCAGGGACACCTTCCATTACACCAGGTTGCTCCAAGCCCTGTCCAGCCTGGACTGGAACACTTCCAGGCATGGGGCAGCCACAGCTGCTCTGGGCACCCTACGCTGGGGCCTCCTCACCCTCAAAGGGATGAATTCCTTCCCAGTATCCCATCTAACCCTGCCCTCTTGTAGTGAGAAGCCATTCCCCCTTGTCCTGTCCCCCCCTCCCTTGTCCCAAGTCCCTCTCCAGCTCTCCTGGAACCCCTTTAGGCACTGGAAGGGGCTTTGAGGTCTCCCTGGAGCCTTCTCTTGTCCAGCTCTGATTTGTCTTAAACCCTTCTTCACCTTCTCTCCCAGCCTTGGAGGGCGCAAGCCATACCCTGGGGATATCCTTGCCCCGGGCCTTTCCCTCACACCCCAGTGCAAACCTGTTCTGACTCTGATATGAGGATATGGGACCACTGCCCACAGCCTGGGACCCCAGTCCTGGCCTCCAGCCACATCCCTGCCTGTCCTCACAGGACTGAGCTGTGCTGCCCTGCCTGTGTCAGCTTCTACCGCTGGGTGATGGTGCTGGTCACCGGCGGCATCGCTGTCGCTGCTGTCACCACCCTCTGCTCCATCATGGTGTGGCCCATCCGGATCCGCTGCCGTGAGTGGGGCTGGGGGCTTGGGGGCAGCCCAGCGTGGGGCTGGGGGCACTGGGAGCTCTATGGTCAGTGCCAGCCTGGGCTAAAGCCACAGTGTCTTTGCAGATGGCCCCAGTGGGGCAGTGGTGGGAGTGCTGTCGTTACTGGGCTGGCTTGTGGCCATGCTTGCAGGGGAGCCCTCATGGTAGGACACAGGGCAGGGCCATTGTCACACTTCCCTGCCACCCCCAGAGAGGGGCCGTGTTTGCTTGCTGGGCCCTTCTGGGGAGCAGCACCCCACTGGCCCAGCTGTGGCCACGTTGGGCTCCAAGGGGTGTCAGGGTGTGGCAGCAAATGTGGGGGACGGCGGGGTGCCCTTTGCCAGGCTGGGGAGCCGACACCGCTGTTCAGCGCCTGTTCTGCCTCTCAGGGTGCCAGTGCCTCGCTGTGGGGTGGTGAAACAGGACAGACCCCTTGTGCTGCTTGGGGCCCTGCTGGGTCAGGCCCCTGGTGCTAGCAGAGGGGCCAGGCCAGCACATGGGGGTCACCCCACACTGCCATCTCTCCTGACCTGTCCCTTTCTCTTCCAGGTGCTGTCAGCCTGCATGGGCTGAGGAGCGCGAGGACCCCTGAAAGTGGCACTGGGAGCACTGAAGGAGAGAGCCACAGCAGCACTGTCAATTGAGCGGGGCTGTGTCCTTGGCCACCGTGTCCTCAGGGCTGTGTCCCCAGGGCTGTGTCCTCGGCTACCACGTCCTGGGCCACCGCGGTGCCACACTCTGAGTCTGGAGGGTCCCCTGCACTGGGGGGCACTGGGCTCTGGGGAGGGGGTGACCCCACCCCGTCTCCTTGCACTGGACTCGTATTCCCACCCTGACCTCATGTCCCCATCCCGGACTCTGGTGTCCCATGAAGGCTGTCCCCGGTGCGGTGTGACCGGTGCAGGGTCACCTGGCACCTCACACCTGCACAATGAACACTAGAAGGGCCTAGGCCAGGCCGGGGCGGCCCCAGAAGAGGGGAGCGCTCGGGGGAGGCCCGAGGTTTTAACCTGCTTTTGTAAGGTCAATACGTACAAACGGCACTTTATAAAGGAGGAGAAAAAGGAGAGAAAAAAACCAACCGCAGCGCTGATGGCTCCGGGATGGGGGTGGGGGCTGCGGGACCCAGAGCAGGGGTCGGAGCGGGTCTGGGGGCTCAGGGGGGCCCAGCGTGGCTCCGGCCCGGCCAGGGCAGAGGAGCGGCCTGAGGGCCGGGGAGGGGGGGGGGCAGGGGCGGCCATGGCGGCCCCGCGCGGGACGGAGCGCGCGCAGCGCTGGGGACAGGGGATTGGTCCGTGCGCGGGGACCCGCCCCCGACGTGGGACAGCCAATGGGAGCAGGCCGTGCGCAGAGGGGGCGGGGACTGATGGGGAGTGTGACTGTGTGTGTGACACTGGGTATGTGAAACTGTGTGTGTGTGTGTGTGTGTGTGTGACATTGGGTGTGTGAAACTGTGTGTGAAACTCTGTGTGTGTGTGAGTGTAACACTGTGAGAGTGTGTGTGTGTGTAACACTGTGAGTGTGTATGAGTGTGTGACACTATGTCTGTCTGTGTGTGTGCGTGTGTGTGAGAGACACTGTGTGTGTGCGCGTGCGTGTGCAACGTTGTGTCTGTGTGTGTCTGTGTGTGTGACTGTGTATGAGACACTGGGTGAGTGTGTGTGACTCTGTGTGTCTGTGTGACTCTGAGTGTGACACTGTGTGTGTGTGTCCATACCTGTGTGTGCCCCCCACGTGTGCAGGGCTGTGCTGTGTGCACACCGAGTGTGTTCAGGAGGGTGCCGGGGTTATTCCATAACTCCTGGGATGGTTTGGGCTGGGAGGTCCCTCAGAGCCCATCCAGTGCCACCTCTGCCATGGCAGGGACACATTCCACTGTCCCAGGTCACTCCCAGCCCTGTCCAGCCTGGCCTTGGGCACTGCCAGGGATCCAGGGGCAGCCACAGCTGCTCTGGGCACCCTGTGCCAGGGCCTGCCCACCCTCACAGGGAACAATTCCTGATTCCCAATCTCCCATCCAGCCCTGCCCTGTGGCAGTGGGAGCCATTCCCTGTGTCCTGTCCCTCCATCCCTTGTCCCCAGTCCCTCTGCAGCTCTCCTGGAGCCCCTTCAGGCCCCAAAAGGGGCTCTGAGGTGTCCCTGGAGCCTTCTCTTGTCCAGGTGAGCAGGCCCAGCTTTGCCAGGCTGGCTCCATGGCAGGGTTTCTCTCTGGCCCCCGTCTGTGCCCTGTTCCTGCACCCTCAGCTCCGTGTGTGCCCCTGGCTGGGCTGGCACGGGGCTGGCACGGAGCCCCTTCCCGGGGGCTGTGGGTTCGTGTGTGCACTGAGGACACGAGTGTGGGGTCAGGGGGCTGCAGGGGGCTGGGGGGGTGACTGGGTGCGGCCACGGGCAGGGAGGGACACCCCGAGTGTGCCCGGTGTGGGGGAACGGAACGGGATGCAGACGGATGGGGCGGGAGCCGGGCCGGGCGGGGTGCAGCCCCTCGGGCCGGCCCGGCTCTATGGCGGTTCCCCGCCGCGGGTAGGGCCTTATCAGCCCCGGTCAGAGAGCAGGGCCCGAGCCGGGCTGGCTCCGCGGCCTTCGCACCTGCCCAGGGCCCGCGGTCCCGGCTTTGCCCAGCGCCCCCGGCCCGGCCGTGCCCCCTGCCCACCTCCCGCTGGGGGTGCCACTCTGGCAGAGACCCCCGGGCGAGGGGCGGCCGTGCCCCCAGCGCTGCCCGGCCTTGGGGCAGGAGGGAGGGGAGCGGGCACCGGGCGGACGCTGCCGTGCGGTGTCCCGGCACTGCGGGATGTCCCGGGATTGCGGGGTGCCCATGGATTGCGGGGTGCCCATGGATTGCGGGGTGCCCCCTGTGAAATCGCGGAGTGCCGCGGGACTGGGGCTGTGCCGCGCTGGCTCTCAGCGCTGCTGGGGCTGGGGTGCGTTTGCAGCTCTTTGGGGACGGCTGGCTGGTCCCGCACTCCTCGGGGCCGGGCCGGGCTCATCCCGCGCAGCCCCGGCGTGTCCCGGGCTGGGGCTGCCCCGGCCGCTCCCTGCGAACCTGCCGCGGCCCCGCCCGCTGCCCTTCCTCGGGAGGAGGAGGAGGAGGAAGAAGAGGAGGAGGAGGAGGAGGTGGCAGCGGAGCAGGAACGGCGCTGGAAGCAGCGAGAGCGGGACAGCTCCGACGGGACGCGTCCCCCGGCAGGAACCGGCTGTGCCCCCGGCAGGTACCGCGCGGGGCCGGCCCGGGACGGGGTTCTGGGGCCGCGCGTGGGTCTGGGGTCGCAGCCGCCTTCCCGTCCCCTCTGCAGCCACACCGGCCACGCACTCCCGCCCCCAGCCCCCGTGCGGGGATCACTTTCCCCGTCACCCGCCGGTACAGGGGTCACCCCTTCCCCGTCACCCCGCTGCCCACGAGGGTCGCAGCCAGCACACGATACCATGGGACGGGTTATGAGACAGGCTGAGCTCTGCTGTCCCGGTCCCGGCGTGGCCTGAGCCGTGTCCCTGTGTCCTCCCCGGTGGAGTGACAGGTTGATGACACTGGGATCTGCCGTGCTGCAGGAATAGGTTGTTCCCACAAGCCGCCCCCTCTCCCCCGGCTGTCGGACTCATCCCTGATGCCGGGGAAGCTGAGGCGCAGCAGGCGGGAGGTGCTGGGGGAGAAGCAGTGGCGGAGCGCGGAGGAGAAGGGAAGTGCCCAGCGGGAGCAGCCCAAGCTCACCAGGTGGGTGCTGCCCCTCATGGGGTCACATCCCGCACCCCAGTCCCACACCCCACCTGTGCCCCTCGAGTCACCCCCTCCGATGCCTCCTTCCAGATCCAGGACCTATGAGTCCTCCTGCAAGGAGCCGGAGCAGGCGGCTGAGGGCAGGCAGGGACCCCCATCCCCCTCGGTGAGTCTTGGGGTAGCGGAGCTGAGGAGCAGGACCCCAGCCCCGTGGGCTCGGCTGGACGCTCTCTCGGGGCGGGGGCCGGGGGAGGGAGCGAGGGGCTGCAGGATACCCGCGGTGCCAGGGCCGGCCCCGAGCACCGACCCCCGCCCTCCCGCAGCTGAGCAAGCAGGACAGCAGCTACCGCCGGGCCTTCGGGGAGCTCGCCGAGCAGGACGTGCTGCTGGGCTGCTTCTCCTGCGCCTGGCAGAGAGAAATGCCCTACCACGGCCGCCTCTACGTGTCCTCCCGCCACATCTGCTTCCACTCCAACCTTCTGCTCAAGGACATCAAGGTGGGGCTGGAGCGGGCGTGGGGCAGGCAGGGGCACGGGTGGCAGCCGGGAACATGCTGACACAGCCTGTCCCCTGGCACAGGCCGTGGTCCCTGTCGCCTCCATCTCAGCCCTCAAAAAGACCAACACGGCGCTGCTGGTGCCCAACGCAATCAGCATCCGCACGGACAAGGGGGAGAAGGTGAGAGCGGGGCCAGTGCGGGGGCAGCCTCACCTGGGGCTGTCTGGAGTGCCTCGGTCCCCGCGGGCTCTGGGCCGTGACCGAGGGGGCAGCTCTGGCACAAATCCCCCTCTCGCTCCCCGGCAGTTCCTGTTTGTGTCGGTGCGCCAGCGAGAAGCCACGTACCAGCTCCTGAGGTCGGTGTGCAAACACCTGCAGGTAACGTGGGGACTGGATGGGCAGGGGGGCTCCATCCATCCATTGCAGGGCACCTCCCTTCATCTCTCCTTGTCCAGGGCAGCGGCCAGAGCCCTCGAGACTCAGTGAGCTCCGAGGAAACCCTTGGGAAGTCTCAGGTAAGGCCAGGGAATGGAGGGCAGGAGGGTACAACAGGAGGAGGGGTGGTCCCAGCCCCCTGGATGGAGTGGGCTGGGTGCAGTGGCTGGGAAGATGAGGGGGGGAACATGAAAAGCCCCAGCCCGAGGCAGCGCAGACCCCGGGACCTTCCCTTCTTGTGGGTGACACAGGTCCCATCAGGTCCTGCCCGTGTCCCCATGGCAGTGGGGCAGGTGCCTCGGGGGACACACATGGTGACTGGGGCTTGTCCTCTTCCAGATCTCGAGCCAGTCAGCCCTGGAGCAGAGCACCCCGGAGCCCAAGAGCCTCCCCGGATCCCTGGGTGAGCGGCGGCCCCGGTGCCCTGGCCCTGTCCCTGCCCGCAGCCGTGCCTCCCGGGCAGCTCTGGGCTCTGCTCCTCCCCACACACGCCTGGTCTGGGGGGGCGTGCGCGGCCCTCACTCCCCAGCCAGCATCCCCACAGCTCCAGGGAGTGCAGGATCAGCACTCTGGCCCCGTGTGCCCCCAGGACACACAGACCCCTCCCTGGGGCATTCATCGAGTGTCTTCCGGTCACCCGCAGATGAGCCCAACCCGAGATCGAGGCAGACAGAGGATGAGGATGGCGAGGTGGCCCTGCTGATTCCCAGATGGGTGCCTGCAGCAGAGAAACGTGGCCTCTGGGGTGGGTCAGGGGGCTCGGGATGGGGGGATGATCCTGGGGATTTACACCCTGGCAGAGCCGAGCACGGACTCTCAGTGCCACTAACACTGCCTTGTCCTGGCAGGGAGAGCCCACGCCGTGCTCTGGGCCTGGGTCACTGCACTTTGGTCCCGGATAAACCCCCAGCTGAGCTCTCTCAACATCATCATCACCATCTACCTGCTGCTGTGAGTCCCCAGGACCTGCTCCCAGCCCCGCTCCCCATCCCCACTGACACAGCCTCTCCATGGACAGGCCAGGGTCCCCGCAGTTCCCCTGAGACCCTCATCCCCAGGGCGAGCACACGGGGGCCTGTCCTGGCCCTGCTCCTGCCCCGTGTGCCACCCTGTGCCCGCTGGCTGACGCTGGCCTGTCCCCAGCATGGTGGCCTTGCTGCTGTCCTCGGGGTACATCGGGCTGCGCATCGCGGAGCTGGAGCAGCAGCTGTCCTTCGCGGAGGCCGGCCCGCGCCTCAACCTGTCACCGCAGTGAGTGGGGGACACGGGGGGCCCTGTCCCCAGCACAGGCTCCTCCTCACCCTGCCTTCCCGCAGGTACAAGAGAACGTGAGGCCACTGAGGACCATCAGCAGTGCTCCAGCCAGGCTCAGGGGCTGCTCTGAGCCCGTCCTTGGCCTCTCGGGGTGGCTCTGTCACCAAGTGCCTTCCAGCTCCCCACGATGCCTGGGGAGCCCACGGGCTGAGAGGCTCCATCTCCCTGTCTGCCCACCCTGAGCAGCAGCAGAAGAGACCCAGGGAGCTCCTGGCAGGGCAGGGAGCAGGGAAGGGGGGCTGGAGTCAGCAGCAACCCCCAGCCAGCCCTCCCTGCCCAGAGGGAGAGAGGGTCAAGCCCCAGGCAAGGCAGGGGCACAGAGAACAGAATATTTTGTTAATAAAGATTAATAAAAATCTATATTATTTTAATACTTATTATTTGCTGGGCCAGATGCCGCAGGATGAGCATGAACTAGTCCCCCATGCACCCCCTGATTCCCAAAACAGACCAGGACACAGCAGGACCCAGAGCTTTGACTCTGACTGGTGTAGGGAGGCAGCTCCAGGTGCTGATGTCCCAGGGGTCCAGGGAGCAGCAGAAGACCCTGAGCAACCCCCTGGGGCAGTGGCTGCTGGTGACAATGGGAGGCAGAGGGGAAGGGGACAGTGGGGGGCACCAGGGAGCCCCAGGGCCCTGCAGCTGGCCAGGCCCTGGCTGTTACCCTGCTCCTTCCCTAGGACAGGGCTCACCTGCCAGAGGAAGGTGTAGGGTCACAGGTACACGGTGGGGACAATGGGTTCCCACAGGTTCTGAGCATAAACTGGGGACAAAAGCAGAGTGGAGGCAGAGCAGAACCCGCACCCCACAAAATAATCCACCAGCCCAAAGCCCTGGAGCTTAATCCCTTTCTAGGCCAGTTAAGGGGCCCTGGGGCTTCCCTCAAGCACCAAGATGGGGAAACTGAGGCACTGACAGCTCCTTTCTCTGTGTCATTGCCTGGGCCATCCCTTCCTCAGACCCACAGCTCAGCTCCATGCCTGGGGCAGCGGCAGTGGGAGATGCCAAGCTCAGGGATCCTTGCTCTCCTCATCCTGCTGCTCAGCCCCATGGAGCAGCTCTGCCCCACAGCACCAGCCCGGGGGGGGGTCTTCCAGCAGCAGGCCTGGAACAAGGCACAGGGCTGTGGGCACAGGGCTGTACCCCACTGAGAGGTGCCCACAGAGGGGGTGTCCCCCCTGTGAGGGTCCCACCTGCATGGGGACAGCAGGACTGAGGGGTTCTGCATCCCCAGCCTAACTGCAGCTATAGCCTGGCAACTGCCCCACACCAAGGCCAGGGACCCCTTTTCGTCCTTCCTGCCATGCCTGGGGCACAGGGCAGGGCAGGCAGGGTGGCCGTGCCCTTTCCCAGCAGCAGGAAAGCAAACAGCAGCAGGAAGCTGGGAGCAATAAACCAGGTGAGATCTGTGCCAAGAAAGCTGGTACCTGCACAGGTGGGGTGGGGACCCTGGGGAGTTGCTGCACCCTTTGCTGTGGAGAAGCAAAGTGGAGCCATGGAGACCAATCCCAGTAAATTCATAACCTGTTTAATGACAGTTCAATTGCTTTACATGAAGGTTACAGCGTGCTCCATGTTTGTTTTCCATCACATGACACCTGGGATACAACGATGCCACAGACTTTTGTCACACAGCTCTGGGAGGACCCTGTGCCCGAGCCAGTGCCCACGGATCACACACACCAACACATCACCTCGGCTCTGCCCTCTTCTCTCTTGAGCAGCAGGTGACAGTGACAGTAACACCCTGAGACACCTGCACACACCCACCTGCACACGGATACAACTGGGAGCCCCTGCCTGGCAGCGAGGCAGAGAAGGTGGCGGTACCGGGCTGACAGCGAGCTCAGGGTGAGCAGCCTGTTCCTGCCATGCTCTGCCACCAACCGTGTGGCCACAGAACAGCCCTGGCTGGCAATCACTAACCCTGGCCTGGCAATCACCAGCCCCCTGCCAAGTGCAGTAAGAGAAGCCACCACGAGCCAACCTCCTCCCAAGGCAGACAGAAAAGCAAGGCGTAGACACAGGATGCAGTTTGGGAGAGTCCTCGGCAAGAAGGGACAATAGTGGGGGACAGAGCAATGAGGAGCTACCCCTGCTGTGCAGCTGGGAGCACTGGGCAGTGGCTGCAGTGCCCAGCTGGCACTGCCCACCCCACAGCACTGCCACTCCCTCCAGCTTCTTGAGGAAGTTCCCCCATCACAGGGGGACAGGCAATTCCACTCCTGTGGAGTCCCAGGGCACTGGGGAACCCAAACACCACCACACTCACCATACACCCCAGCTGGGTGCCCTGCTCCAGAACGGGCTGAACCCTCCTGTGCACCCCCAGCCCAAGCACCTCCACCCTCGCAGAGGAGAAAAGCAGTGTGTCCTGGGAGTGTGCACAGTGCTATTTAGCAGGAGGCAATCCACAACAGGAAAACCCACAGCACAGCCACCAGCCTCCCCAGCCCCCCTGAACGGCCCTTTCCCCAGGTGATGACACCCACAACACACCATCTCTTCCTGCAGGTGACCCTTTACTTCAAACCCATTCCTCATTTGAATGATCCAACTTAATTTAACACCTCCTGGGTGCTCTGGGGTGCTCCCAACCCACGGTGATGTGGAACAGTGCCCACAAGTGGAACAAACAACACAAGACAGGCCCGGGGGTGACTTCAAACCATGCCTCACATCCCATGGCCAGAGCTACACTAAAGCAGTTGCACTCAAACAGTGTTTCAGAAACTCCATGGTAATTTCGTTTTGGTGGCAAGTGAGACTGTGAGATGACAAAGGGGCCTGTGGGCCTCGGAGCTGCCAGGGGGCTGCCAGCAGCAGCTCCTCACCAGTGGCTCCCAGTGTGCGTGACACAGGCACAGGCGTGGTGGCACACGTGGTCCAGGCTGTACTGGCCTTCTCACACCTTGGCTCACCCTAAGGATACTGGTGGGACTGGGGACAGACAATCATATTCCTACCACCTGGTTTTAGGGAAAGAAGGCAGAGCAGACAAAACAACAAAGGGAAAAAAAAGCAAGGGAAAGCATTACCTATGCAATCTACAGGGAGAAGACAAGTCTATATACACAGCCAGGGAATTGCACATGGGAACAGGAAGCAACGCTGGGAGGGGGCAGGAGGCAGGCAGGGCCTGGGCAGGCACAGACACAGGTCAGACGGAACAGGCTGTGCAGCCTGACAGCTTCTCTTAAATTAAAAGCACCACACACACACACACACACACAGAGCATTTGTGATACACCCCATGGGCTCCAACACCAGCCAGAACTCTCGTCCCACACAACCTAAAAACCCCAAACCACACGCCAAAACTCAACAGCAGGGCCCTGTGTGGGACTTGGAGATAACAAAAAAGCAACGCTGCAGCCCTGATTCAGGAGAACCTCTCTTCCAGCCAGAAGAGGCCCTGCTCACCCCAAAAATCATATCTTTAGCATTTATTTTTTTTCTCAAACACATCCCAACTGCTTTTGGCCTCATGGAGACTCCAGAGCAAGGCATCCACACAACAGCACCAAAGGAAGCTCCACATGCACAGGTGGTTGAGTGGGTTTCTTTTTTTATAAAGTCCTTGCTTCTGCTCTCTGGTAACTCCCAGGATCAGCCCAGAAGATGAAACAGCAACTGCAGAACTTCCCGAATCTGCTCCCTTAGAGGTGAAGCTTTTTCAAGTCTCCTCCAAAGTCTAGAGCCCCAAAGTGTATTTGTTCAGAGGCAGCTGTCAAGCATGCCCAAAAAAATCAAGCTGTCTTATGGAATGATCATGTCAAGTACTACAGTACCTGTCTGGGGAAAAAATGAAAAGAAAGGAAAATAGGCAGTTTTCCAGTTTCTTCCTGGAATGGGGATGCCAGGCTATGAACAAAGCCCTTAGATGCCCAGCCTGGAGCTGTGCCCCTCGCACCAGCTGTACCGGAGCAGCCTGGCTGGCTCCTGCCTCCAGAGATGGCACTCTGGGACACAGAGCAGCACGCCAAACCCCTTCCCACAGCAGCAAGGACAGGCTCCTCTCTCGCAGGAGGCACACCATGGCAGGGGGCATGGCCTCGGTCCAGTCTCAATGGTCCATGTCACACGAGTCCTGCCCAGCACCATCCCGACGGCCGGAGGACGCAGGGTTAACATTGCCCTTGTACCCGTTTCCCTTAATGAAGGATGAATCCAATAACCTTTGGCAGTTCCCTCCCCTCCCCACCCCGTCCCAAATACTGCCCAGCCCTGTGGGTCACAAGCACATATTTAATGAGCTGGGTCCTCCTGCAGTCCCACAGCTCTCCCTCCCCTTGGCTGGGCTCCGGAGGTCCATGCACGCCGAGGGAGTGGTCTGATCCTGGAATGTCAGGCTGTAGGTTCCCGGGGCACAGGGAGGGCGTTTATCGTATCCTGGTGAAGAGGTTGAGCACAGATACAGACTCCTGACAAGGGAACACAAAGCAGGGGGTAAATAGCTGTTACTCCACATGCTTCTGGGTTGGTTTGTTTTTAACCTGGTATCTCTAGCTCAGGGCATGACTCTAGCTCACAAATCAAAGTCCAACACCATAAATATTCCCATGGGTTTCTTCCAAACGGTTATATGTGCACAGCTGGTCAGAGTGCCATTCCCAGAGCGCTGCAGGCAGCTGTACCCCAGAGATGGCAAGAACTGGGGACCCCCAGGATCAATGCCAGCTTGCCCCAGTCCCTTTCTCCAAATCCCTCTGCCAGGGATCCAAGAAAGCTCTCAGAGCATCAGACACAATCTGCTTTTGGTGATGCCAAGGTGTCACTGGCAGAATCCATTATCCCATTTTCATCCAAACCCCCATTTTAAGCAGTTTTGTAAAGAGGCAGGGGATAATCATGGAATCACAGAATGGTTTGGGTCTCAAGGGGCCTTTAAGTTCATCTCCTTCCACCCTCTGCCATGGCTTGCTCCCAGCCCTGTCCAGCCTGGCCTTGGACACTGCCAGGGATCCAGGGGCAGCCCCAGCTGCTCTGGGAAACTTGTGCCAGGGCCTCTCCACCCTCGTGGGGAACAATTCTTTCCCAATATGCCATCTAACCCTGTCCTCTGGCACTGGGAAGCCATTTCCCCTTGTCCTGTCCCTCCAGGTCCTGTCCCAAGTCCCTCTCCAGCTCTCCTGGAGCCCCTTTAGGCACTAGAAGGAGCTGTAAGGTCTCCCTGGAACCTTCTCTTCTTCAGCAGGACACCCCCAGCTCTCCCAGCCTGCTGTCACCCGAGGGCTCAGCTGCTCTGCTCAGCAGCCCTGGACCAGCCTAGAGAGGGATGTTGTGTCACACCAGCCTTGGGCACAAAGGGCAACCTTTTACTTAAATCTCAGCAAAGCTGAATACTTTACTGCCCCAGCCCTTGATCTGCAGGAAGGGATCAGGGAGGAGGCAGCAGAGCAGAGCCAGTGTGGCCTGAGGTGCCCCAGGCAGCTGCCCCATGCCTGGCCTTACCTTTGTCGAGCGAGTTTTACTGAAGACGTTCCAGAAGCGTAAGGTTTCGTCTCCAGCTCCTGTGACAATGGCCTCCCCATCAGGGGACATTGCCTAAGGACAAGACAACAACCTTTAGCACCTGTCACATTTCAGAGGCTTGAAAACAAGACTTAGTTGGAATGCAGGAGAGATTTAATTGTCCTTCCTACTGGTGGTAGAAGCCAGCTACCTCCACTTCCAGGTGCCTCAGCAGCCTCAGGGGCAATTTGGGCCCCGGCACCTTATGGTGCAGCTGTGGAACCCATGGGGGGAGTGTTGTGGAAAGAATATTTGTGCTAAGAAATCCAAGCCATGTGTAACTGAGGCTGTTCCTGCCAGGATTATCAACCTGTCTGAAGGCAGGAAGATGATATGACTGGATTTTCTGGCTGTATTGGTTGCATACATTGGGATCTACGTCCCAAAACATTATCAGCATTTGTCAGCTCCACCATGAACTGCTGACACCCATGTAACAGTAACAGCAGATATGAGATGGATCAGGATTACCCACAACAAATGCTTAATTCCCTGGGCAGCAGTGATCAGTGAAGAGGTGTGAGAGTCTTCTGGGAGCAAGGAGAGAAGCTTGTGTTTCATAAAATCACAGAATCCCAGAATGCTTTGGGTTGGAAGGGACCTTAAAGCACACCTCATTCTGCTCCCTTCCACTGTCCCAGGCTGCTCCAAGCCCTGTCCAGCCTGGCCTTGGGCACTGCCAGGGATCCAGGGGCAGCCACAGCTGCTCTGGGCAATCTGTGCCAGGGCCTTCCCATCCTCACAGGAAGAACTTCTTCCCAATATCCTATCTAACCCTGCCCTGTGGGAGTCTGAAGCCATTCCCCCTTGTCTGCTATTCCAGATCTTTTTCCAAAGTCCCTCTACAGCTCTCCTGGAGCCTCTGAGGCACTGGAAGGTCTCCCTGGAGCCTTCTCCAGGCTCAGAAGTTTTCTTAGAAGAAAACTCAGATGTTTCCTCAGGAGAATTTGGCAGGCTTTACTATCATTAACAAAGCCTCACATTTCCATAGCAGCAAATCCAAGTGTCCCTTGCAGGCACAGAAATGTGTCAGAGTTTTGCACTGCTCATGGGGAGCGTTCACATTCCCGCCCAGGCAGCTTATGGTGCCACTGGCACTGCTGCTTTGGGTGCCAGCTGGGCACACCTCCAGCCAGGAGAGCAGCTGGAGCCACGGCCATCACTCACCAGGTACAGGACTCGGTAAGAGTGCCCTGTGAGCTTTGCTACTTGAGTTAGCGAGGGGTATTTCCAGACGAGGATCTGGTTCTGGGAGTATCCATGGGTGCTCACCTGAAAGGGGAGAGGGGAACATGTATCATACAATCATGCAATTGTTAAGGTTGGAAAAGACCTCCAAGATCATTGAGTCCAACAGTTTACAGACTACACCACTGCTCTGGGCAGCCCATTCCAGTGCCTGACTACCATGAAGAAATTTAAACCTCCCCTGGTGCAACTTGAGGCCATTTCCTCTTGTGCTTGTTACCTGGAAGAAGAGCCTGAATTCCACCTGGCTCCACCCTCCTGTCAGAGGAAGAGAAGGTGCCCCCTGAGTCTCTTTCTTTCCAGGCTGGATCCCCATAGCTGCTCCTCAATAGCCTTGTGCTCCAATAGCCCCTTCCCCAGCTCTGTTCCCTTCTCCGGACATGCTCCAGCCCCTCACTGTCTTTCTTGTTGTGAGGGGTCCAAAACTGACCCCAGCACCAGAGGTGCCTCAGCAGTGCCCAGAACAGGGGCTGCCCTGGTCCTGCTGGCCACACCCTGGTTGGTACAAACCGGGATTCCCTTGGCCTCCTTGCCCACCTGGGCACACCTGGCTCATGCTGCCCACGCTCCCCAGCACAGGGAAGGACTCACCAGCTCGTTGGCGTGTTTGGACCAGGCCAGGTTGCACACCTGGGAGCCGGTGTCGATGCACTGCAGGGGCTGCCCTGTCAGCGTGTTCCAGAAGCGGATGCAGCGGTCGGCCGTGCCTCCCCCTGAGGCCAGCAGCCCGTGCTGGTGTGGGGACCAGGCAATGGCCTTGACTGCTGCCAGGTGCTCTGTGTACTGCTGGACAGGACTCAGGCTGGAGTGATTCCAGACAAGGAGCTGGCAGAGAGAAGAGACATGATCAAACCTGTGCCTCAGTCCTTTGTCCACTACACCCACGAGGCACAGTGGGACTGACGAGGCCAGCTGGGCAACAAGCTGATTTCCCATAGCTCTGCTCAGACATGCACAGCTCCACTCTGCACTTCACAGAATCATGGAATGGCTTGGGTTGGTTCAAGCTCATTTAGTTCAAATCCCTGCCAAGGGCAGAGACACCCTTTATAGACCAGGCTGCTCTCAGCCCCATCCGACCTGGCCTTGAACACTTCCAGGGATGGGGCAGTCACACCCACCCTGACACCACACTCAGCTGAGGAGTGTCCTACCCCCAGGCCATGTGGCAGGAACAGGCCCTAAGATAAGGGAATAAATCTAAAGAAGCACTGACACTGAAGGGGGCCTCAGACCCTGCTGTTGTCTTTCTGGCTGTATCATTCCAGAACACATCCAGAAATCTGCTCAGCTCATTAGGAGTTATTCTGAGCAGGAGGAACTCGGTCCAACCATGCTGTCACACAGGCACTGGGCACATTCCCTACCTAGCAACCCGCTCCAAAGGGCTTGGAACCTGCTTTTTTGTGACAGATGCTTCTCCCATATGGTGCTCAGTGAGCTGCAAGCCTGTGCTCCAGGTATGAGAACTCACAGATCTCTACCTCAGCTTCCTGTGCATACAAACATTACTGCAACAAACGTGACCATACACTACCAAACAAAGCCAGGAAGGGCAGCTTAGCAGTGGCTTTGTTGAACTCAACCCCCTGAGCCAAGCTAGAGATTTAATTAGCTAAATACAGAAACAAAATTAAACTTGCCTTTCTCATTTTATTAGGAAGAGAAGACTGAGTAGAAGCTTAGCATGATTTATGTTTGGTCATGGTCCAACAACCAAAACAAAAGTCCTTTTCAGAGAGGCCAAACATCCTTAAAGAATCACTGAACCATTAAGGTTGGAAAAGACCTTTAAGATTGAGTCCAACCTTTGACCTAATCCCATCGTGCCCAGTAAACCATATTGCATATCCACTTGTTTTTTTAACACTTCCAGGAATGGCAACTCCCCCACTGCTCTGGGCAGCCTGTTCCAGTGCTTAACCACTCTTTCAGCAAAGAAATTTTTCCCTAAGCATAGAACCATACAATGGTTTGGACTGGAGGGGACATCAAAGCCCATCCAGTTCC
Source organism: Zonotrichia albicollis (assembly GCF_047830755.1). Taxonomy (NCBI): domain Eukaryota; kingdom Metazoa; phylum Chordata; class Aves; order Passeriformes; family Passerellidae; genus Zonotrichia; species Zonotrichia albicollis. The sequence continues at coordinate 1,826,785 of NC_133847.1, forward strand.
ATCCCCTGCAATGGGCAGGAACACCTTCAACTAGACCAGGTTGCTGCACATCCTGTCCAGCCTGGCCTTGAACACCTCCAATGATATAATAACGCCCAACCTGACAACATTTCCCCTCACCCTAGAAAGAAGGGGATGTGACATTTCCCATGACCCCCTGGAAGGAATGTACCTTATTATCGTTGCCTCCAGAGGCCAGGAGCTGGTGGTCCGTGGACCATTTGAGCCCACAGACCTCCTGCCTGTGTCCCTGGAGGCGGCGCTCCGACTGCAGGGGCGGCGTGCGGATGTCGCGCTGCAGGATCATCCTGTCCCGGCTCCCGGACGACAGCTGGTCCGCGTTCCACGCCAGGGCACCTGCACCAGCACAGAGCCTCAGAGGTGCCCCAGGAGCCACTGAGGCTGCAGAACACCTCTGAGGCCACCAAGTCCAGCCCTCAACTCAGCACCACTGTGACAGTGCTCACAGGGGCTCTTGGATGAGGGAAGAGATGAGGATCTGACTCCATATTTCAGAAGTTGATAAAGTTTTCTTTATTTCTAAGCAAGAGCCTGCTTTGCTTATTCCTGGTCACATCTCACAGCAGACTCCAGGGAGAGGGTATTCTCATGGGGGCACTGGCTTTGTGTCAAGGCTAAACCATGACATTTTTGGTTGGGACAGGAGACCTTTAAGATCGAGTCCAACCTTTGACTTAATCCCATCGTGCCCAGTAAACCATATTGCATATCCAACTTGATTTATTTTTTTATGATATATATTACATTAAAACTATACTAAAAGAATAGAAGAAAGGATTTCATCAGAAGGCTGGCTAAGAATAGAATAGCAAAGAATGAAAACAAAGGTTTGTTGCTCAGCTCTCTGTCCGAGCCAGCTGACTGTGATTGGCCATTAATTACAAACATCTAACATGGCCCAATCACAGATGCACCTGTTGCATTCCACAGCAGCAGATAATCTTCGTTTGCATTTTGTTCCTGAGGCCTCCCAACTTGCCAGAAGGAAAAATCCTACGGAAAGGATTTTCCATAAAAGATATCTGTGACACACCAGCGCCACATTCACCACCAAACCATGTCCTTGAGTGCCACATCCCCATGACTTTTAAACACTTTTCAGGCATGATCACTTCACCACTGCCTGAGGCAGCCAGTTCCCATGATTTGTAACCCTTTCTGCGAAGAAATGTTCCCAATATCTAATCTTAACCTCCTCTAGCACACGTTGAGGGCACACCCTCTCATCCCTGCGAGCACAGCCCAACCCCCACCTGGCTCCACCCTCCTGTCAGGAGCTGTGCAGAGCCACAAGGTCCCCCTGAGCCTCCTCTTCTCCATATTGAGCCCCTCCAGCTCCCTCAGTTGCTTCTGGTGCTTCAGTCTCTTCCCCAGCTCTGTTTCCTTCTATGGACATGCTCCAGGCCCCTCAAAGTCTTTCTTGTTGTGAGAGATCTAAAACTGACTCCAGGATTCAATGGGGGACCTCAGCAGGGCTCAGCACAGAGGGATGGTCACTGCCCTGGTCCTGCTGGCCACATTATCAAGTCCAACCTTTCCAGTCCTGCAGCAGTTGGTAAGCAAAATGCAGCCATCAGAGCTGCCAGGGTTAAAAAAAAAACCCTAACAAACCTCAAAGCACTCCTTACAGACCTCCCTCACATCCACTCTCTGGAGTCCTAAGATCAGGGCACAAATAGAGGTTCCCTGAACAAACTGACTGCAGGTATTATCAACCTCACTTCACAGTGCAGTAAAGCACAGAAACATCTTGGAATGTGCATGGATTTCCCAAATCTCGCCCCAGAGCTTAGATTCACAACATCTCTGAGCAGAAAAAAACAGCCCTCCAAAAAAGGGAACTGGAAATCTCAGTATGAAGCTGCCAGCAGAGCTGAAACTGGAAGTCAGCAGCAGTGAAAAGATGTTGTAACCAAACCCAAAAAGCCTCAAGCAAGGAGGAAACACCTGCTGCACCACCCAACCACCATCACACCGAGATCAGAACACCAGTTATGAGATATTACTTTGAACCTGCTCAAGAGGACAACAGGGGATAAATATCAATCCTGGTACTCTGAGTTCTCTATTTCCAGCAGATGCCTGGATAACAACGCATCAGGCATCTTCCATCAGGAAGAAGTGACCCCTCAGAACCCTCTGCTTCCCCACTCCTTACCAACTCTGGCTGTGTGTCCCTCCAGCATGGAGAGCTTCTTTCCTGCAGCTGCATCCCAGATCTGTACAAAGCCCTTGTGAGTGCCAACGGCCACCAAGTTTCCCTGCACAAACAGAGAGCCAGGATCAGCACAGCCAGGAAGCACAGGCAGAAAACTGAAAGTTGAGGAGAAGACTTGACATAAATCCCACAAGATGGAAAGCATCCAGAGTTCTTCCATTTGACATGTTTTTCCCTACTGAGAGGCCCAAGCAGCCTGTCTGGAATATATTTATTGTAACATTTTATTGTCAAGAGCTGAAGAAGCAAACTGGCTCCTTCTCCCTCCCACTCCTCTTAGCAACGCCTGGAGAACCTCAAGACACAAGAGGCTGCTCTCCATCCCCTCCCTTTTAGCAGAGAAAAACCAGCTCAGGGAGCTAACTCCAGCTATGGTGACAATGCCTATGTGCCCCATGTGTCAGCTGTCCCTGGTGACAGTGTCATACTGACCCGCTCTGACCAGCCCACGGAGGTCACGGAGTCGCCTTCCACAGAGAGGTCGCACAGCCGCGTCACCTTCAGAGAGAGGAACGGGGTAAGGAACGTGGCTTTGTCACACTGGCTGTCCCACAAACCACAGCTGTGCTCGGGATGGAGTGTGACAAGTGCTGAAGCCCTCACACAGCACATTCCACAGCCCTGAATGTGGAAAAACCCTGGAAAAACCCTACATCAAGGGGCAATTCAATCTGCAGACACTCATGACCATTACCTGACTCGTACAAGCACTCCACAGGTAAACACAAGTCCCAAGGCCAACACTGAGGACGTTAAGAGAGGACCAGTCCACCAGGTTCAGGTAGAAGTCATCCTGCAGCTCTGGGGCATCCAGCACTTTGAAAGGAATCTTGGAGATTTTCCGAGTTGGTTTTCGAGGTGATCTTAGCAGCTTCTGACTGTTTACAAAAACAGATAAAAAAACAACTACAGGAATCTGCACATCACAGCAGATGGGAGGCACAGGTGCAGCCACTCTTTATAGAGCAGTCTGAAGTTTCTATAGAAATGCAGACACAAAAAGGCTGCACAACCCTTTTTCAGTAGCAAGACTGGAAGGAATTAGGTTCTGCTCCTACAAAGGAGCTATGAAGCAGAAAGGTAAACTGATTACTGAGAGCTGACCAAGACATGCCAAACACATAGACAGGGTGGGCACCTGAAGACATTCTCAGAACTTGACTGTTTTATTTACTATCTCTCCAGATTTCCAAACCAAATTCACATTTATTTTAGAGCTTTAGGCAGAAGTCCTAGAGAACCTCACTGAACCCTCTGTCCCCTCTATCCCAGCCCTTCCCTTCTTTTAGTTTGCAGAGGATCAGTGTTACCTTTTGTTGCTGACAGGAGACAGGGAATAGGGTGAGACCTCGTTGCCATCATCCGGGCTGGAGCGTTTTGTGCTGAGTGAGTACTGCATAAAGAAACACCTCGTGAGGACCCTGCTATGCCAGAGGCCTGGGGCATCACTCCCAACATGCACTGGTGCCAAGCTAATTCCAACACCCAGTTTTTCCTTTCCCATGTGCTCCAAAACCATACAAAACCCCTCAGCAACACTCCAAGTCCAAAAGCCTGATTTGGCCACTCACCACGCTGCCCAAAAGCCTGGCTCACACAGCTCTCCTGCCAGCACAAACACAGGAAGCACACTGCTTGCTGCACACTCAGGCTCCCTTTGCAGGCCACCACATTTGCTCTCAACAGTTTATCTCAGCCAAGCCCCAACACCAACTCACTGCATGAGCAGCCTGGCAGAGCCCTGTGCCCCACACACAACCCCCACTGGTGCTAATGCAAGTAACCAACTCACAGTGAAGAGAGATTTCTTCTCTGGGGTGGATGGCTGCAGCCTCCTGTCCTCTGTCTGGGGGTCCTGCACCTTCTCAATCCCTGCTCCCAGGAGTTCATTCTTCAGCAAGGCAGAGTAGGCAAGGCCATCTGTAAACCCAAACAGGCACAGAGCAGAGAGCTCAGAGCAGGAATAGCAGGGAGTATCAGGATCATGTGTGCCTGACCTGGAGAAGGGAAGGCTCCAGGGAGACCTTAGAGCTCCTTCCAGTGCCTAAAGGAGCTCCAGGAGAGCTGGAGAGAGACTTGGGACAGGACCTGGAGGGACAGGACAAGGGGGAATTGTTTCCCACTGCCAGAGGGCAGGGATGCATGGGATATTGGGCAGGAATTGTTCCCTGGCAGGGTGGCAGGCCCTGGCACAGGTGCCCAGAGCAGCTGGGGCTGCCCCTGGATCCCTGGCAGTGCCCAAGGCCAGGCTGGGCAGGGCTTGGAGCATCTGGGACAGTGGAAGGTGTCCCTGCCATGGCAGGGGGTGGAAGGAGAGAGGCTTTAAGGTCCCTTCCAACCCAAACCAGTCTGGGATTCTACAACTTGTACTCTCACAGAGTCTCTTAATAAGCCTGGGGCCCTCATTTAGAATCAAGATTAGTAGCAAGTTTCACCTCCTTCCACTCCATCAGGAAAGTCATTTCATGACACAATAAACCAAGGCATAGACTCAGCCTCTTGTATCCAGACACCAATCAAAAGCAGTGAGCTGGTACTCACTGATGATGTGGGCATTTCCCAAAACACCAGCATGAGTTTTGGCATAAGCATGAGAGTGCCAGTATGGCCTTAACCTCCCCAGCAGTTTGCACTCAGAGCTCTGGGCACTGCCAAGCAGTAGAAGGGTGATCTCACCTTTGCCAGTGTCTGATGTAGCATCCTTTGCTTTTCTGTTTTGGCTTGGTGATTTTTCATTTTCCTGAAATGGAGAAACATGCCATCACCATAGAGAAACCTGAGGGTATATATGGTGGAATAGCAACTGCAGGGAGCATGGGGTTTGAGGCACACACTCAGTGGAACTCTGCTGGGGCAGCAGAAGAGCACGGTGCAGAAGGTAAGCAGAGCAATCATGTCAGCCAAAACAAAAGGTACCACTCCCTTGGTTCCAAGGCTGAGCTGTAGGAGAAGGGAGCAAAACTTACATTTATTCTGTGGAAGTTGATGCTCCAGTTGGCCCCAGCTCTTGAGGGAATGAATCTGTCACCATGCTTACTAGGAGAAGACATTGGAGAATTGGAAGGTGTCAAGGTTCTTCTTATCTCTGCTACCTGAATTAAAGAAAAAAAGACACTGACCTTACCCTTGTCAAGCCCCAGAGTTGGTTAGTTTGTTAGGCCTCAATTTTTTATGTTACACCTGTAGTTGCTGAGGTTATGTATGAAAAAGGTATTACTGAACTCCACAAAAACAGCTTCACCCCTTTTTGCAACCTGAACTGAGGTCATGTATTCAAAAGCTCTCTTAAAGTGAAGCTATTTGGGTATTCATAGAACAGCTGAGGAGTTCACACCTGCTCACAACCCAACAAAAGACTGTGGTTTGCTTTGAGGAGGTGCCAGGTCTTTCAAAAGCTCCAGGAAAACAGTCACAAGTGAGACAGACAATATAACAGTGAGCCTGAGCCCATGTGTACTCACACAAGGCATTGTGTTCTCGTTCTGTATGTTGATTTGCCGTAGGAGACGTCTCTCATAGTCCTGATCCATGGTGGGAATGGCTGCAGAGATCAGCCGGCTCAGGAATTTCTGTTTGTCAAGTCCAAGCAGTAACTAGTGTGCTGCAACAGACAGGAGAGAACAACAAAATGTTACACTCCTCCCTGCTGAAACAGCCTCTCCAAAGCCTCCTAAGCCTGTTCTTTAAACTTGAGACCACTTTTCCTATTCAGAGCATTGGTGCCAAACTTGTGTGACACTGAAGAATGCAGGCAGCCAGTATTTTGTGTCTGACAGGACCTCACCCCACCTGGAGCAGGGACTGCCCTGGGCCCTGAAGCAGAGTTTGGCAATCCTTCACAACAGGGGCATGAAGATTCCAGGAACCTGCAGCCTGTCCTGTCCAGGCACTGGCACCAGCTGCACAGAGAGGTGTGGCTGTCCCATTCATAACAGTGTTCAAGGCCAGGTTGGATGGGCTTGGAGCAACCTGGTGTACTGAAGGTGTTCCTGCCCATGGCAGGGGGTGGAATGAGATGGGCTTTAAGGTAATTTCCAGTGGGATTCTGTGATCCCACTGCTCAGGTCAGGGACACAGGAGCAGTGCTGGAGGTGGGATGCTTTTAGCCATGTCAGAAGTACTGCAGACTTTTAACACCACCCACTGGAGGAACACACTAGGCACACTAGGGATCTAGTAGTCCCAGTGAACATTCCATGTCTGATGTCTGCACTATCCCAAATCCTCCTCGTGGCTGGCACAAAGCTTGCTCACTCATACAGCTATACAGTCTAGAAGCAACATTAACATCATTTAAGCACATATTTTAAGCATATATTTTAGGACAGGACTGCTTCATAGCTGAGATTTGCCAGGTAAATTAACATGTGCATCAATAAAAAATAGATGAGCTGACACTTGTGTGAGAATACACAGTCCCAACCCTTGCCAAGCCCCAAGGGCAGAGAGCAGCACCCCCAGGGTCCAGCCTTACCCATCACACACCTTGTGTGCCCTATCCACAGCTGACATGGGCACAAAACACCAGAGGAGACATCAAGTTGGTCTTTCAACCCAAGATAAACATATCCAAAGGCAAAGGTACACCTAACACATAAGCAAATTCCCACAACACACAGGTATCTGGAGGCTGTGCAGAACAAAAAGGGATTTTCATTCCTGTTATTGCATAAACATTTATGGCACCTGGCCAGAGTCCCAGCTGCACAAATGGAGGCGCCTCGAGATATAAACTTGTGGTAGAATCCCCGAGGCACCTGCACACAAAGCTGGGCTGGGAGGAGCTGCACAGTGACCCACTCAGGACAGCCCTGCACTGCCCCACTCAGGACAGCCCTGCACTGCCCCACTCAGGACAGCCCTGCATTGCCCCACCCAGGGACAGCCCTGCACTGCCCCACTCAGGACAGCCCTGCATTGCCCCACCCAGGGACAGCCCTGCACTGCCCCACTCAGAGACAGCCCTGCACTGCTCCCACTCAGGACAGCCCTGCACTGCTCCCACTCAGGACAGCCCTGCACTGCCCCACTCACTCAGGACAGCCCTGCACAGTGACCCACTTAGGGACAGCCCTGCACTGCCCCACTCAGGGACAGCCCTGCACTGCCCCACTCAGGGACAGCCCTGCACTGCTCCCACTCAGGACAGCCCTGCACTGCTCCCACTCACTCAGGGACAGCCCTGCACTGCCCACTCAGGACAGCCCTGCACTGCCCCACTCAGGGACAGCCCTGCACTGCCCCACTCAGGGACAGCCCTGCACGGCCCCACTCAGGACAGCCCTGCACAGTGCCCCACTCAGGACAGCCCTGCACAGTGCCCCACTCAGGACAGCCCTGCACTGTCCCACTCAGGACAGCCCTGCACAGTGCCCCACTCAGGACAGCCCTGCACTGTCCCACTCAGGGACAGCCCTGCACTGTCCCACTCAGGGACAGCCCTGCACTGCCCCACTCAGGACAGCCCTGCACTGCCCCACTCATTCAGGGACAGCCCTGCACTGCCCCACTCAGGACAGCCCTGCACAGTGACCCACTCAGGGACAGCCCTGCATTGCTCCACTCACTCAGGGACAGCCCTGCACTGCCCCACTCAGGACAGCCCTGCACTGCTCCCACTCAGGACAGCCCTGCACTGCCCCACTCAGGACAGCCCTGCACTGCTCCCACTCAGGACAGCCCTGCACTGCCCCATTCAGGGACAGCCCTGCACTGCCCCACTCATTCAGGGACAGCCCTGCACTGCCCCACTCAGGACAGCCCCACTCCCCAGGAGCCACAGACCTGCCCAGGGCTTATCAGTTAAACACTGGGGTGAGTCACCAAGCTGCCAGGGGTGCAGCAGTACACGCTGCAGTTCAGGTAAATGTGATGAACTTTTACAATATTCTGTGAAATAAGCTTGAAAACAAGGCAAAGCACACAGACTCCACACTGCAGAGCTGATGGCCCTGCACCTCAAAGTTACAGGAAATGGGGTGATATCAAGGTGGTGACCACTGGGGTTCCACAGGGCTCCACCTTAGGGCCAGCTCTCTCAAATATCTTTGTAGGTGACTTGGGGGCAGGACTGGAAGGTCCTGAGTGGGTTTGCTCGGGAGGAAGTGCTGACATTCTCAAGGGCAGAGAGGCCACACAGAGTGACCCTGACAAATGTGAGGAGTGGGCAGCCCCCAGCCGTGTGGTGTTTAACAAGGCAAGTGTTGGATCCAGCCCTGGGATGGGGCAGCCCTGGGTGCAGGGACAGACCGGGGATGAGAGGCTGGAGAGCAGCGCCCTGGGAAGGGCCCTGGGGGTCCTGGTCAGTGCAAGCTGGATCTGAGTCCCTGCTGGGTCCTGGCAGCCCCAAGGGCCACCCTGTGCTGGGGGCACCAGGCCCAGGGAGGGATTGTCCCACTCTGCTCTGCCCTGGGGCAGCCTCAGCTCCAGTGCTGGGGGCACTTTGGGCACCACGGGATCAGAAGGACCCAGAGCTGTTGGAGAGTGCCCAGAGGAGGGACACGGAGCTGGGGAAGGGCTGAGGAGCAGCTGAGGGCACTTGGCTGGTTCAGCTGCAGCCCAGGAGACTGAGGGGAGGCTCCTCGGGGGCTGCAGCTCCTCCCCAGGGCAGGCACAGGGGCAGGGGCTGAGCTCTGCTCTGGCACAGGGACAGGAGCCCAGCAAGGGCTGCAGCTGTGCCAGGCCTTGGCATGGAGCTCAGGGCAAGGTTCTGCCCCCCGAGGCTGCTGGGCACTGCCCAGGCTGCCCAGGGAATGGTGCCAAGGCTGCCAGAGCTGCAGGAGATCCCAGGGCTGCTCAGGGTGGGGGTGTTGGGGTGGCTGGGCAGGGACAGGGCTGGATCAATGATCCCTGAGGGTCCCTACCAGCTCAGGAGATCCTGTGGTTCTTTGAGCTATGCCATTTTTCAGTACCAAAACTTGGACTTTTCACAAATGCTAAAGTGCTTTTCTTCCTTAACATTAAGCATGCCAACACTTTTACAGGAGCATCCCTGAAATAGACAGTGCCAAGCTGGTTCTGATCACACCTGCTTACCTCTACCACCTCCTCCCCCAAGCTTTTCTCTTTTTTAATTTAACACATTACTCCCATATGTTCTTTCAGCGTCAAAACTGGAGAAAGCTCCCAAATTTAACAGAGCTCAGCTTCCACCAAGCGAAGCAGAGTCAGAGACGACATAATTGCAGTGAAAAGTTAGAAAAGTCTGTGATGCTATTAATAAAGCAGATTTAGAAAATAAAAATTAGTGCATGCCATATCAAACACTGTCCCTCGTTATGAAGTTTACTTACCACCACCCTCACCGACCCACAAGCTACCAAATGTGTGTCTCAAATGAAACAGTTGAACAAAATGCCCCCTCCCCCCTTTTCTTTTTTTGGGGTGTTGTTGTTTTAACACCATGAGTAAGAGAGCTCAGCCTGCAGAACCCACACGAGGAGCGTGATCAGCCAGGGAACACCACACATTTGAAGTGTCCTCTCAAAATGGCTCAGCACAGCATTCGTGAGATCCAGATCCAGTTACACAGCAAAGAGACATTTTAAATTCTGCATCTGAAACACATTTGACTGTCAAGCTTTCCAGTTCCCATCTGCCCAAATTTCACCTACAACTTTCACTGAGAAACACAGCACAGATTGTTCAACAGAGAGACTGCAGAGGCAGAACACAGCAGTGAAGGTTCAGCACCTGAACAGTGAGATGTTTTTACCCTAAAACCTGTGCCACTAACAAGGCCAGGGAGCAAGCAGCACCTCTGGTTTGTGGGATGCTCTTGCTGTCTCTAAATGTGTCCATGGGAAGTGAGTCCATTTCCCCCAAATCAGGTACAAAAGGCTTTGCCAGAAGGACTTGGGGTGAGAGCTGCTGGGCATGAGCTGGTGTGTGCCCAGGCGGGCACGGAGCCAATGACCCATGGCTGGTATGAGGCACAGTGTGGCCAGCAGGAGCAGGGCAGTGACCATCCCGTGTGCAGGGCACTGCTGAGGCCCCACTCACACCCTGGGGACAGTTCTGAGCCTCTCACAAGAGGGATGGAGCATGTCTGGAGAAGAATGGAGCTGGGGAAGGGGCTGCAGCACCAGGAACAGCTGAAGGGAAGTTCAGCTTGGAGAAAAAGGAGGTTCAGGGGAGACCTTCCTGCTCTCCACAACTCCCTGACAGCAGCCAGGTGGGGTCAGGCGCTGCTCCCAGGGAACAAGGGACAGGACAGCAGGGAACAGCCTCAAGCTGTGCTAGGGGAGGTTTAGGTGGGGCATCAGGAGGAATTTCTTCATGGAAAGCATGATCCAAACACGGGCACAGGCTGCCCAGGGCAGTGGTGGAATCCCCTGCAGGGACTCAACAGCTGTGTGCATGTGGCACTTGGGGACCCGGCTTAGGGGTGGCCTTGGCAGTGCTGAGGGGATGCTTTGAGTTGATGTTAGAGGCCTTTTCCAAACGGAATGATTCTGCAAGCCAATCATATGTGGGTTTGAAGTTCCCTTTAAGTTGAAGAAATAAAAGATCTTGAGGAGCTACATGTGTTACAAATTCTTCAGACACCATTTTGTCACTAATTCTGCAGTTTATGCTTGGAGAAGAAAGGTGGGATTTGGTGGAAGGGTTTGGATTTCGTGAGAAGAATCTGTATTCTGACTTTATGTTTGTCATGCACCTTCTGTCCTGTCTCTGAATTGGCTGCATTCTCTCACAGCTCATTACCTTCAGAACAACACTTACAGGCAAAGTTACAGTGCTGAACAAGTGCCTTTTGTTCTTTTTATTGACCCAACCTTCATGCATTCAAACACAAAAGTGTTTTTTCTTGGTATGGCATGTTTTTAATAAGCCAGCATGCAGAACACCAGGCCTGGCAGGGAAACAAGGGCAGTAATTTTGCAAAATTATTTCTGTGGTTTGAGGCAGGCTGCACCTGCTTGGATTCTCCAGCACACACTGAGGGAGGTGTAAGAGATGCAGGTTGGTTCTGTCAATTTAGACATGCTCTGCTCAAGCAGTTCAAGAGCTGGATGATTCCTGACCCTTTTTTATTCCAGAAATTGTTCGTCTGCCTTCTCTTCTGGAAGGTATTTGGGTGGGTAAGTGTTTAACACAAGAAGGGCTGATGAAAGTGAGAGACTTGGAATACCAAAGACAGGATGTAAATGTAGATGTAAAACTGAATATATTTCCTAATTTACACAGGGCCAAAGAGGAGGGGTAAAGGATGCCTTGGTAACTTAAATACCATCAATGTTATGTTGATGCTTTATTTTGAACCATCTCAAGTCTGAAAAGTGTTGCCTGGAGCTTTTCTTACTAGTAAGTCCTAAATAGACCCCAAATTTATAGTCAGCAGGTGCCTACCCACACCCAGAGATGCTGCCTGCTCTTTGGGCCTGTATTAAATGGCAGAGGTTTTAAGGTAAAAACACATCACTACTCAGGGGCTGGATGTTTCCAAGCTCTCTGGAGCAGCCCCATCATTTGCTAAGGACAAAACTACACAAGTACTTAGTCCTCCGAGTTATGACCAGCAGGCTCAAAATCAAACCTGGATGTCCTGCTTCCCCAAATCCAAAATATTCATCTTCATTTGATTTGACTAAACCAAATCACAGTACTTGCAAATCAGTAAGGCAAAGCCCTCAGCTGGCAGCAGAAGTGGCAGTTCCTCTATCCCTGGCAGCCTCCTCATGCCAGCTCCAGGATCTGACCACGTCACACAAAAAACCTAACTTGGCCCCAAAGGGTTGATGGGTCTGGCTGGTTTAGAAGGCATCTCCTCCTCCTCAGCCTGGAGTACTGCACACTATTACCAGTTATAGATCCCTTTACAGGCTTTCGAACAAGCAGTAAGGGAAAAGAGTTAAAAAATACCACCACCACCAAAAGCCAGGCCATAGGTTTAAGCTGTGTAACAATCAAGACTATCAGGAATGCATTCATGCCAAGGCTTCACAGGACAGCCTCAGGGAATGAGCAAAATAAAAATACTCTGTGCTTGGCCAAGCTCAGGCAGAGCTTGTCCACATTTAACCCACAGGAACATTACACCAACAAAGCACACCTTTGAGGAACTGGCCTCCTTCCAAATCAGCAACAGCACCAAAAGTTAAAGTTGTGTGTTTTACCAATATTTAGCTTTTTAAAGTTACAAGGATATAATTTGTTACCCAGAAATTTACCAGGGCAAAGTGTGAGAAGCATTTATTTAATCAGCCATTTACCCCCATGCAATGGGAGCAGCTACAGCTTTATTTCAAAACAAACTACAACTTTTACTGCCTTGCCCTCATCAAAGAAGCACATTCACAGCTTTGTATGACAGAGATCACACTAATGACAAGTAAAAATTACTCAGTGTTATGGTATCAGATGGGATCTTCACCATTAGCTCTCACACTCCTGAAGATGCAACACTCCACCAAAATCCAGGATGCTGGACCATGGCAAGAGCCATCACACCACAGCAGCATTCTTCAGAGCATAGGATGTAGATGACTGCTCTTCACTGAAGATCCTGCAAAATTCCACGTTTTTCTGCCTTTCCAAAGCATCTTGCTGAGCACTCAAACACCTTCATGCACTCACTGCCCTCAGCCTTACAGTGCCCCTGCTCCAGAAGCACCAACCCTTAGTGACCAGCAACACACACAAACTGAACTGCAGCTTCATTTGAAAGCAGAGGGTTCAAGGGCAGAGCCAGAACACTGACTGCATCTCCTGCCTGCACTCAGGCACCCAGTCTGGAACAGAAGTACAGAAGCTGGAGATGTAAGTGAAATGCACAGTGATCCGTGCCTCCCTTCACTTCCCACGGCAGAAAACATCTCTCCTTCCTCACAGAAAATATTCCCCCTTCCTCACAGGCACAGGCCCAACCTGCAATCCAGATCAGAGGTGACAAACATTTGACCTTCTGTACCTCCACCTGCACTCACAGACAAGCTTCAAGGCTTCCCATGGCCCTCCATGACAACCTCAGAAGCTCAGGTAAAGCTTCACCTCCACCATCCCAAAGTGATGCACAATCCCACCACAATGACAGAGAAACTCTGACTAGCACACCACAAAAATTTAGGGCACTCTGCTGGCCGAAGATGCAGGAAGCCTGCAGGAGTCAAGGATGCAATGCTCATGACACAGAGCTCTGCCTGTGGCCTGGACTGTCACGAGCCAGCAGAAACTCGGGGTTGTAAGACCTTCAGGAAACAGCAAAATCTGTCTTTGGAAGGGCCTTTAGCAAAGATAAACACTGGCAGCACTAATCACAGAATCCCAGAATGGTTTGGGCTTGAAGGCACCTTAAATTTCATCTTCTTTCACCCCCTGCCATAGCAGGGACACCTCCCACTGTCCCAGGCTGCTCCCAGCCCTGCCCAGCCTGGCCTTGGGCACTGCCAGGGATCCAGGGGCAGCCCCAGCTGCTCTGGGCACCTGTGCCAGGGCCTGCCCACCCTCACAAGGAACAATTTCTTCCTAATGTCTAATAAATCTTCTCAATGCACCATTACAAACCCAAGAGGTTTTCACCAGGATTTTTGTATACACAACAGTTGCTCTTAAATGCAAGTGCTCCTCGAAGAGGCCACTCCAGAAAGCCCACCAGGAACATGACTCTTGCTGCTCCTCACACAGATGATGCTCAGGTATCACCATTGCTTTCAGCACAGATATTTTTTTCTAAATCCCTTTTTTTTCACAGCTAAAGGAAAATTAAAAAGTGAAGATGATAGTCAAGTCTATACTCCACAGACCAGGCTATTTTCAACCTTTCAACTAAAACACAAATACAAGTGATGGCAACTACAGTAATCAGCAGCTGCCCCACCAGTGCAGCCATACAGCAGCCAGGCCCCTCACTGAGGGGTTCCAAATTTGCCCCAGCCAGTTTTTAATAAGTCAGGAGAATTATAGGGTTGCTATTTTACCTTCATAAATGACGTTTTCATTCAATACACATCCCACTGCAGCTTACCATTGTCTCTTGGCAGCGCAGAGCTCATCCAAGCAGACATGACAACCACGCACTCAGCAGGGGATTTCTCAGAAAATCACCACTATTAAGCCTCTTTTTTATTGCTTGCAGGTGGTGATTATTTCACCTTTTCACCATGATGCTTTGTAAATAAGAGGGACACACTTGTTCCCAGGGAATACAAAATACAGCACGAAGCCCTCAGCAGCACAGGAAGCCTTGCTCTGGGAAACAAAGCACAACACACGGGGTCACTTCGATGGCACCTCTTGCCCGTGGGCCAAAAGGCCCCTAATTAACAGGAAGTCTCCTTAAAGAGCTTTATCTGCTACAAAAGCAAAACAAACAGGAGGCAGCAGCAGGAACACTCCTGTTTTAGATGCAGTAATTGGCCAAGGCACCTGGTGAAGCAGCACCTGCAGCCCTGGCTGTGCTGGCTGGGGATGCTGCAGGGGCTGGGGTGAAGAGCAGGCTCAGCTCCAGCAGGTCTGGCCTGAGAAACACCAAGTGCTGAGCGAGTTCTGCTGCTCCCATGTGCCAATGGAAGAGGCTCCTGCTGGTCCCCCTGTGCTGAGGCAGCACAGCCCAGAGCCCCATCCCTTCTGCAGGGGCTGGGGGCTCATTCCCTGCACTGGGGAAAGGGCTGGGTGTGATTTCCCCAAGGTACTTCTTGCCAAGGAAAGGACATGTATAAATCTTACAATGTTCTGCTTTGAGATTTCATGTCAGTCCAGGACATAGGCAGTGCCATGAGGCAGGGCCCGATCAAACCCCACAGCTGTCTCCACACTGCCCGGCCCCCAGAACTCCCCTTGGATACAGGAGCTGAGCTCTGGTAGTTGCTGGCCTCCAGAGGGCCAGTTAAAGCCACAGCACTTCTGCTCCCACCTCACCTGGAGGCAGTTTTCCCCACACAAACATGTTTTGTACAAGTCACTGGACAGACAGGAGAAACAAAGGTTCTGCTTTCAACCAGTATATAATGACACCTATTTTGGTAATCACCTAGAAGACATTGACTTATTTAATTATTCTGTGTAGATTCAAAGAATCATTTAGGCTGGAAAAGCCCATCTAAGACCAGAACCCAACTGTTCCCCCAGCACTGTCAAGGCCACCACTAACCATGGCCCAGGTGCCAGATCCACATGTCTGGTAAATCCCTGCAGGAATGGGGACTCCAGCACTGCCCTGCATATCCCAGAGTTACAGGGAATCACAGGGTGGGACAGGTTGGAAGGAACACAGAGATCATCTGGTCCCACCTCCCTGCTTAAACAGGGTCATCCCTGAACACATGGCACAGGATTGTATCCAGACACTTCTGGAATATCTCCAGTGAGGGAGACTGCACTCCTTCCCTGGCAGCCTGTTCCAGTGCTCAGTCACTGCACAGGGAAGTTCTTCCTCAAATTCAGGTGGAATTTCCTGGCTATGAGTTCCTGCCCCTTCCTCTTGTGCCATTGCTGGGCCCCACGGAGCAGAGCCTGCTCTCTGCCCTGAGCCCTCCCTGCAGGCACTGAGAGAGGATGAGGGCTGAGGTCCCCTCTCAAGGCTGAACAGACACAGCTCACTGAGCCTTTCCTGAAGAGAGAGATGCCCCAGTCCCTTCAGCATCTCTGCAGCATTCACTGGAGGAACTCCACATCCCTCGTGTCCAGAACTGGACACAGCACTCCAGATTTGCCTCAGCAGGATCAGCTCCCTGGCACTGCCCTTCCCAGTGCACAGCAGCATCTCCCTGGCCCTGGCACACATGGCTGCCCAGGAACAGCCTGCAGTTCACAGCACACCCAGGGCTCTCTGCAGCTGCCCCAGCTGCACTGGGGTCACTCCTCCCCCGGTGAGGATCCTGCACCTGCCCTTGCTGAAGTTCTGACAGCTCCTTCCTGCCCTGCCCTCCAGCCTGTCCAGGCCCCTCTGCAGGGCTGCACAGCTTGGGGGGACTGGCCACTGCTCCTGCTCTGTCAGCGGCTCAGGAGGCACCAACCCCTTCATCCAACCACTGATGGACGAGTTAAACAACACTGGGCACAGGACTGAACCTGGGGGCTGATAAAAAGGAAGTGGGGATGGACAGAGTGAAGTACTTGGATCTTAGGGAAGTTTTAAAATAAATTTTTACATGTCAGTCACTCCAGACTCACTTATGAGCAGAAAAAAGGACAAGAAAAGGCTACAGAGTCTGCATTTTATAACAACTTACAGAACATTCACGGCTTTTTGTTTGCTTCAGTTTAGTAGTTTCTATTCTCTGTCTAAGCACATTTTTGATATGGCTACTGACTTTAATAACATTCAGTTTTCCTTCAAAAAAATCCACAGAAGACTGTTGTCCAGTTATCTTGTACTTCCCAGTGGGTAAAGACAGCCGAAAGCAGCAGTTTTATAGATACATGCTCTGGTAAGGCTTCCAGTAAAGGAGAAGTCAGTGCTCCATAAGCAAAGATTAAAAATTCCCCAGCAGCCCTGTCCACAGAGCTTCACTGAAAGGTCAGGCATCCAAACCTCTGCTTCATCAGAACACCTAAAGTACTAAAGGTGCAACGGTGCCCTGGACAAACTACAAACATAAACCACAGAATTTACAAAACATCACAGCCTCAGTCAACAGCCCCACAAAACTCTGCTTCTGTATTATAATAATACAACCAAAATCAGACTAACATGAGATTACAGAATCCCAGAATGGTTTGGGCTTGAAGGCACCTTAAACCTCATCTCATTCCATCCCTGCCATGGCAGGGACACCTCCCACTGTCCCAGGCTGCTCCCAGCCCTGCCCAGCCTGGCCTTCGGCACTGCCAGGGATCCAGGGGCAGCCCCAGCTGCTCTGGGCACCCCGTGCCAGGGCCTGCCCACCCTGCCAGGGAACAATTCCTGCCCAATTTCCCATCTAACCCTGCCTTCTGTAAGTGGGAAGCCATTCCCTCTTCTCCTGTCCCTCCAGGCTCTTGTACAGAGTCTCTCCATCTTTTTTGTCGGCTCCTTCAGGTTCTAGAAGTCTGCAGTGAGGCTTTGTTGCACACAGCACAACTGCTCTCTGAGGAGCATTCAGCACAAAATACTGGGGTGTTATCATTAAATACATGCAGGAAGAATCAGCACCTCACAAGAATATGAGCACAAAGCCTTCAAGAGAGCTACAAATCAAGAGAAAACAATCCTCCATGCCATGAACCCAACACCTTCCCGAGGTGACGCCAATGTGACCTGACAAAACCTCCCTGCCCCAGCAGAACCTTCTCACCACCTGAGGACCCTCAGCTCAGGCTGATCCTGCACACAAATCCCACGTGCAAAATGTCACCAACAGGTTACAAACACCCTGATGAAACCCACAGCGATAACGAGCTCCCCCAGACCCCAGAGCCATCGGGTGGGCAGGGGCACATCCACCGAGCTGTAGTAAACAACAGACTGCTGGCCGAAGTTTCTGCTGCTGCTTGGCAGCTCCACGCCTCTGAAATCTCTGTTACCGTTTGTGTTATCAACTTGATCAAGAACCCAGAGTTAATCCAGGCTCCGTTTTTTGCGTCTTTCCCCAGCGGGCGAGGACACACGGACGGAGCGAAGGGCTCACACCGCGAGTTCCCAGGTGCTTTGCACAGCCCGGCCCCGGCTGCAGGTGCGGGATGCCCGTTACCAAACACACCGGAGCGTTGGGGCTCACCGGCCCCGCTGTGACGGGGCACAGCCCGCCTGGGCCCGCAGGAACCGGCACGGACCGGGCCCATCCCCGGCCGCAACGGGCGGGGAGGGAGAAGCGAGGCTGCTCAGTCACCGGCTGCCAAGGGACAGAAGGAAGGAGAAAGGGACTAAAGGAGGCAAGGCAGACCCAGCCCCGCCCGGCCTGGCACGGCCCGGCCCCTCCGCACAGCCCGGCCCAGCCCACAGGCCCGAGCCCCCGGGGGAAAGTGCGGCGGCCAAGCCTGCCGCAGGCCCCCCGCCTCGCCGTGCCGTGCCATGCTCCGCACCGTGCCCCGGGCGCTGCCCCGGCCGTACCTGCTCCGGTGCCGGTGCCACCAGCCGGCCCGGCCCGGCCCAGCTCCGCCTCCTCCGTCAGCACCCGCCGGCCCCGCCGCTGCACAACATGGCGGCCGCCCCCGCCCCCGCGCGGGGCACGACGGGAGCGCGCCCCGCCCGCCGCTTCGAACACACACAGGAAGCGGCGGCGCGCGGCGCCATGGCAACGGCCCCGCTGACGTCACCGCCGGGACATGACGTCATGGCCGGCCCCGGCGTCTGTGTGTCTGTCCCGGGAGGGCACCGGGCCCGCACTGCTGAGGCTCTGAGGGGCCCTTGGAGTCCTTAAGGAGGCCTTTGGGGGCAGCTCTTGGGCCTTGGAGGGTTCCTTCGGTCGCTGGGTGTGTGTTTGTGTGTGTGTGGGTTCTTGGGTGCTTGAGGGAATTCTCTTGGTCCTGGAGGGGCTCTTAGGAGCGCGTCTGGATCCCGGGAAGGGAGTCACCGTGTCCCTGAGGGGCTCCCTGAGTCCTTAACGGGGTGCTTGGGTCTTTGGGGGGCTCCTTAGTGGGAGTTTCTTGGTCCCTGCAGGGGTTCTTGGGTCTCTGGAGAAGGGTCTTGGATCCTTAAGGAGTCTCTTGGGTTCTGGGGGTTGTTCCTGGTCCCTCCAAAGGGTGTGGGATTCCTGTGCCCCCCCAGAGATTGTCTATGACTCAGTGTAGGACCCCCCCAGGACCCCGCAGAGTGGCCGTGCCTCCCCCATTCCTGCTCTCTGGTCCCCATTGCCCTTGCCAGAGAGGTGTGGGGTGAGTGGGGGAAGCCAGCTGTGTGTCCAACCCCTCCTGGGAGGGCACTGGGGCAGGGGTGGCTGCTCAGCCCCACATGGCCTGGGAGGAGCTGGGGCAGGTGCTGCAGGAGGACTCTCGGCCCTGTGCCCTTCTCAGAGCAGCTGGAACCCCCCAGTTCCTGCCCATGCCCACAGAGGGGGCCCGGAGTGCCTGTGGGGGTGTCATGGTTTGAGCCTGGCACAGAGCCAGTGCCCCCATGAAAAGGCCTCACCCTGGTGTCTGCTGTGAGATGTGACCAGGAATAAGCAAAACAGGCTCCAACTTAAACATAAATAACACTTTATTACCTAAAACTACAGGAAAAAATAGGAAAGACTATAAGGAAAAGAAAAAAAAATTGAAAACCTTACAAAAACCACTTTTCCTCCTCCCCACTCCCTGACTTTCCCAATCCAATACATTCTCTCAAAAATACCAACTGCCCAGCCTTGGCCCCACACGTTAGTATACTCAAACTGCAGTTCATGGAGAGGAAAAGGAGTCCTTCTTGTTCCATAGGCTTTTCCTGGAAACAGTGAAATCCCAGATGCTTCTTTGTCACTTTGGCACCGCCCGGAAAGTCCATTTCTGCCGCTTGTGACATGTTCCTTCCATGCTCAGTGCTCTCACCACTGAGACATGGCCAGAGCTGCTTTTAGGGTGGTCTTTCAAGGATGCCTTGTCTCACTCCAAAAAGGCACAGTCTCTGCTTTTGGGACAACTGTCCCCCCCATATATTTCCAACCCCCTGGGGCCGGGGGGTCCTCACAAATGAACCCTCCTGGTTTTGAGGCACTGCCTCCCCCTAAATGCAGTCTGTGTCACAGGAACAACTGAGTCCATGGCTACAAGAAAACGTCCAGCCCAAAGGCCACTCCAAATCATCTCTCCCCATCCAATCATCTCCACAAACTCCGGGCCGAGGTCCTTATCTCATATCATCTCTCATCTCCCTTCTTATTCAGCTTCGAGGAGGATTAGCATTTTCGCAAGGCCCCAATCATGCAGGAAAGGGTTAAAAGTTTTCAGTCTCTGTCTGTCGGACGGCTCCCACGCACGCTGCCCACACGCTGCCGCTGCGGCCGGGCAGTCCTCCTCCCCCTTCTCGCTGGCTGCTCTCCTGCTCTCCTGGGGGGGGGGGAAGAGAGGGGGGGGGGGGTGGCTGGCTGCCCGATGTCTCTTGGGGCTCCCCCACCCTTCCATCCTCGAAGCCCCCTCAACACCATCTCTATCCAGGCCCCCAGGCCTCACCGCATGGCTGGCCCCTCCCCCGCCCAGCAGCAGCGGGCCGGGCGAGGGAGAGAGGTCTGAACTCCTCGGCCGCGATGTCCAAAAAGAGGAAGTGCCAGGGCAGTGCCCTGCTTTTAACCCCTGTGTATTCTCGGAGGTGTGTCCAAACCCCACTGGCGACACCAGGTGTCAGTATGAAACTCAAAACCTTCATTGGTTTGACCACAGCTTCCCAGAATTCCCACTCCTTCCGGGTCAACCCATGACACTCCACCCTTCACCTCCGAGAATACACTTTCTAAAATTATCAACAAAATTACAAAACACTTCTACACAACAATACCTTAGATTCACTATGACTATTCATCTACCTTAACTTAGTACATGCTTTCCTTATTCTTCTTGGTCTCATCTCACAGCTTTACCTCATCATTCTCCCGTGATTCGATTCCCGGTCAGGGAACCAAAAAATGTCATGGTTTGAGCCTGGCACAGAGCCAGTGCCCCCATGAAAAGGCCTCACCCTGGTGTCTGCTGTGAGATGTGACCAGGAATAAGCAAAACAGGCTCCAACTTAAACATAAATAACACTTTATTACCTAAAACTACAGGAAAAAATAGGAAAGACTATAAGGAAAAGAAAAAAAAATTGAAAACCTTACAAAAACCACTTTTCCTCCTCCCCACTCCCTGACTTTCCCAATCCAATACATTCTCTCAAAAATACCAACTGCCCAGCCTTGGCCCCACACGTTAGTATACTCAAACTGCAGTTCATGGAGAGGAAAAGGAGTCCTTCTTGTTCCATAGGCTTTTCCTGGAAACAGTGAAATCCCAGATGCTTCTTTGTCACTTTGGCACCGCCCGGAAAGTCCATTTCTGCCGCTTGTGACATGTTCCTTCCATGCTCAGTGCTCTCACCACTGAGACATGGCCAGAGCTGCTTTTAGGGTGGTCTTTCAAGGATGCCTTGTCTCACTCCAAAAAGGCACAGTCTCTGCTTTTGGGACAACTGTCCCCCCCATATATTTCCAACCCCCTGGGGCCGGGGGGTCCTCACAAATGAACCCTCCTGGTTTTGAGGCACTGCCTCCCCCTAAATGCAGTCTGTGTCACAGGAACAACTGAGTCCATGGCTACAAGAAAACGTCCAGCCCAAAGGCCACTCCAAATCATCTCTCCCCATCCAATCATCTCCACAAACTCCGGGCCGAGGTCCTTATCTCATATCATCTCTCATCTCCCTTCTTATTCAGCTTCGAGGAGGATTAGCATTTTCGCAAGGCCCCAATCATGCAGGAAAGGGTTAAAAGTTTTCAGTCTCTGTCTGTCGGACGGCTCCCACGCACGCTGCCCACACGCTGCCGCTGCGGCCGGGCAGTCCTCCTCCCCCTTCTCGCTGGCTGCTCTCCTGCTCTCCTGGGGGGGGGGGAAGAGAGGGGGGGGGGGGGTGGCTGGCTGCCCGATGTCTCTTGGGGCTCCCCCACCCTTCCATCCTCGAAGCCCCCTCAACACCATCTCTATCCAGGCCCCCAGGCCTCACCGCATGGCTGGCCCCTCCCCCGCCCAGCAGCAGCGGGCCGGGCGAGGGAGAGAGGTCTGAACTCCTCGGCCGCGATGTCCAAAAAGAGGAAGTGCCAGGGCAGTGCCCTGCTTTTAACCCCTGTGTATTCTCGGAGGTGTGTCCAAACCCCACTGGCGACACCAGGTGTCAGTATGAAACTCAAAACCTTCATTGGTTTGACCACAGCTTCCCAGAATTCCCACTCCTTCCGGGTCAACCCATGACAGGGGGGCAGAGGGTGCCTCCCCCCAGACTGCTCTGGTGACCCCAGTGACCACCTCACTGTTACCCTGCACAGCACAGCCACCCATTCTGGCCCTACTGCAGCAATGCAGTGAGCTGCATGCAATCTCTGATATTAACCTTGGACTCCTGGGTTATCAATCATGAAGCTCAGCCTCCCATAATAATCAAGTCTCTCATTAAGGCTCCCTTGTATGTTATTTTCAACAACACCTGATAGCTGCAGTCCTGAGAAGGAAACAGAATCATTCCTAGAATATCCTGAGCAAGGAGGGATGCTCAGGGATCACCAGTGCAGCCCCTGTCCCTGCCCAGGCACCCCAACACCCCCACCCTGAGCACCCCTGGGAGCTCCTGCAGCTCTGGCAGCCTTGGCACCATTCCCTGGGCAGCCTGGGCAGTGCCCAGCAGCCTCGGGGGGCAGAACCTTGCCCTGAGCTCCATGCCAAGGCCTGGCACAGCTGCAGCCCTTGCTGGGCTCCTGTCCCTGTGCCAGAGCAGAGCTCAGCCCCTGCCCCTGTGCCTGCCCTGGGGAGGAGCTGCAGCCCCCGAGGAGCCTCCCCTCAGTCTCCTGGGCTGCAGCTGAACCAGCCAAGTGCCCTCAGCTGCTCCTCAGCCCTTCCCCAGCTCCGTGTCCCTCCTCTGGGCACTCTCCAACATCCTTAGGGGTAATGGATCCTTTGGATCCTTCTGATCTTGTGGTGCTCAAAGTGCCTCCAGAACTGAAGATGATTCCCTCTAGCAGATCCTGGGCTTGGGCCGTGAGGAACCCAGAAACTTCCCTGCAGCACCCCCCCATTGTCCATTGCCTCAGGAGATCTGTGGGATCTGCCCTGCCATGGCAGTCTGGAAACCCAACAGATGTTGGAAGAGTAGGCACCACTTTTGGGATACCATCCAGGCCCTGGCATTACTCCCAGGTGTACAGAAAAATTAAAGATACCAGAGGTTTATGTCCAAAAAGGAGACAGAGGAGTCCTGTAACTTTATTCATAAACAAAGGGAGAGACCATGGGGCATTTCCCATGGGGCCTCTCAGATTGTTGGGGGATGCAGCCTCCTTTTTATCCTAATTGTCATGGCCACATCAGCCTCTCCCTTTCTCCACTGGCTGAGGTGGAGAAACTTCAAACTTCCTGAATTTCCTACTGTATGTCCCCCTCTAATATGCATCCCCCCCTTTGTTTAACATATGATATTCATTCTATTGTCTTTGTTCTTCTTCTCCAAGTTCAGGGGTTTAGCAGGACCTTGGCTGAGCAGCAGTCCTTGCGAATTAGTAACACTTTCTGAAACTGATGGTTTCTCCAGTTACTTCCTTATCTACAAGTCCCTGGCCCTATCTACAAGCAGATTCACACAGTCTGTTTGTAAAGACACATTCATATTATTCCTTTCACCGGGCACCAGCAGGGCACTGGCACTGCCTGTCTGTGCTTGGGCCTTTTGCCATTCTGGTGCCAGTCCTTGCCCAAGCTGAACCCACTGAGCTTTTTCCAGTCTTTTCCAGCCTTTTCTAGCCTTCCTGCAAATCCAAGGCAGATTTGGGATTTTGTTGTTGTGGTTTTCCTTGTTTCTGTAGTGCCGGTCCTTGCCGCAGCTGAGCCCAAGTGAGCCTTTTCCAGCCCAGCCTGGAGGCGGGAAGGGAATGGGGTGGGATGGGGATGGTGGTGAGGGTGGGGATGGTGGGGTTGGTGTGGTTTGGTGAGAGGTGGTGATGGTGGTGGGGATGGAGATGGCAGAGCTGATGTGCGGAGTGGCGGGAACGAGGATGGGGATGTTGGTGCTGTGGGGATGGGAATGGTGATAATGGTGCTGTGGGGATGGAGATGGGGATGGGGATGGGGATAGGGATAGGGATAGGGATAGGGATAGGGATAGGGATAGGGATGGTGATGCTGTGGGGATGATGGTGCTGTGGGGATGGGAATGGGGATAGTGGTGCTGTGGGGATGGGATGATGGAGATGGAGATAGGGATGGTGATGCTGTGGGATGGGGATGGGGATGATGGTGGTGTGAGGATGGGGATGGTGATGCTGTGGGATGGGGAGGCTATGGGATGGGGATGATGGGGATAGGGATAGGGATGGTGGGGCTGTGGGGATGGGGATGATGGTGCTGTGGGATGGGGATGGGGATAGGAATAGGGATAGTGGTGCTGTGGGGATGGGGATGGTGGTGCTGTGGGGATGGTAGTGCAGTCTGGATGGGAATGGGGATGATGGTGCTGTGGGGATGAGGATGATGGGGATAGAGATAGGGATGGTGATGCCGTGGGGATGGGGATGGTGATGCTGTGGGATGGGGTTGATGGTGCTGTGGGGATGCGGGTGGGGATGGGCAGCACGGTGCGGTGCGGTGGGGATGGACATGTCCCTACCGCAGGCAAGGATGGAGCTAGCGGTACGCCGCCGTGCAGAGCCGTGCCGCGCGGAGCGGAGCGGCACCGGCACCACCCCGTCCCGCCCCCCGGTGCCACCGTGACCCTGCCGCCGATCACTTCCAGGGCGGCCCCGGCTCCCGATTTGAAAATGCGGGAGCGGCTGCTGGTGCTCCTGTGCGCGCTGGCGCGGCGGCGGCGGCGGCGCGCCGGGGCCATGGCCGGGAACGGCAGCGGCACCGGGAGCGGCGGCGGCAGCGGCGGCGGCGGCGGGGGCTGGGACGGGCCGCAGCGGCGAGCCTGGCTCCGGCACTACTACAGCCAGCGGCAGAAGCGGCTCATGACGGTGACCGGGGCGGGGCCGCCGGGACCTGGGGACAACCGCAGGCGGGGACGGGGTCACGGGGGACGGAGGGTGCGGGGATACGTGGGGATCGCGGGGACACAAAGGATGGAGGGTCACTGAAATCACGGGGACACAAAGGGTGGGGGACACGGGAGACGAGCGGAAGTCACGGCGACACGGAGGATGGGGGGATGCGGGACAGATCCCGGGGACACAGGATGGGGACACGGAACACATGGACATGGGGGATTTGGGGCGCGGGGTACACGGGAGCACAAAACATTGATGGGGGGAGAAGGATGCAAAGGACAGTGGTGGAAAGGATAGGAAGCATGGGGAAGTCACAAGGGGGACATAGAGGGTGGGGGACATGTGAGACCCAAAACACGGGATGTGGGACAGGAAGGACACATGGACACAGAGATCACAAAGGATGAGGAACATGGGAGTTCTGTGGGACACAAAAACAGGGACACAAAGGATGGGACTTGAGAGACATGGAATGTGATCCTGGACACAAAGGATTCTGAATGCTGCAGACATGGGGGTGACATCAAAGGTGAGGGATGCATTGGGGGATACAAGGGATCCCTGGCTGCAAGGACAAGCTGAGGGGAAACATGAGGAACCTGCTGGCCTGGGCAGTGGCTGAAGAAGGTGACTAAAGCCTCTTTTTAGTTTAAAGTTGCATTGTAGAATTTAATAACAGAAAAACAATTCCTGTGGAAGGGCTAGGAGCTTCCCCTTTCAAATCATGATTCCTACCTTTGAGGGATGCTCTCTCCCCCTTCCAAATTGGGACTTACCCCACAGTTCCCTCGGCTGCTGGAAATTCAGCAATGCTCATTAAAATACAAACCCCCAGAGAGAATGGCTACCCCAAAAAAGGGCTTTGCCAGAAAGCTCCATCTGCAACACCTGAGCATCTTGTCTAGAGTCACACCTACTGCCTGGTGGGTTTGCAGTGAGGTTTCCCAGGAACAGGAAGATTTGACTGGTGTTAGACCAGTTGGGACCACTGGCCACTTGGCACTGGCCATCCTCCTGCCTTGAGCAAGTCTCTTGAGCGGGGTGGTCTCTTCAGAAGGGGGTCCCAGTGAGGTGCAGGGAAGTGCTGTCTCACACTGCTGTCTCCCCCCTGCACTGCAGCTCCTCATCGCTCACCGGAGGAGAACCAGCTGCTGCTTCTACCCCCGCGCCTGGCCCAGCCTCAGGAGCACGGACTGGTGGGAGCAGGTGGTCCTGAAAGAGTTTGGGCCCCAGGACTGGCTGGAGAAGTTTCGGATGTCTAAGGAGACTTTTTTCTACATCTGCAACCAGCTGCGGCCTGGGCTGGCTCCGCACAGCGCGCACTTCCACCCCGCCCTGCCGCTGGAGAAGAGGGTGGCCGTGGCCCTGTGGCACTTGGCCACCAACGTGGAGTACCAGACCCTGAGCCCGCTCTTCGGCGTGGGGCCCTCCACGGTGCAGAGCTGTGTCCGGGAGGTGAGCTACGCCGTGGTCTTGCTGCTGAAGCCGCTTTACCTGCGGCTGCCCGACGAGAAGGAGCTGGAGAACATGGCGCGCATCTTCTGCACGCGCTGGGGCTTCCCACACTGCATCGGGGCGCTGGACAGCCTGCACATCCCCATCCACCCGCCCCTGCGCCTCACCGCCGACTACTGCAACGGCCAGGGCTGGCACTCCATCCTCACTCAGGCCACCGTGGACGGGCTGGGCCAGTTCTGGGACGTCTCCACCGCCTTCCCGGGCAGCATGGAGAACAGCGCGGTCCTGGAGAGCTCCAGCCTGTGGGTGCTGGCCAAGGAGGGCCGGCTGTGCCCCAACCCTCCTAAGCATTTCATGGGGAAGGCACAGAAGTACGTGCTGCTGGGCGATGCCACGTACCCCCTGCAGGACTGGATCCTCAAGCCCTACCAGGAGGACAAGAACCTGACCCAGCGCCAGCTGCAGTTCAACTACCGCCTGAAGCGGGCCCACAGCGTGATCGAGAATGCCTTCCTGCGCCTCAAGGCGCGCTGGCAGATCCTCCTCAAGTGTGATGACTGCAGCCTGGAGCTGCTGCCCACCCTGGTCCTCGCCTGCTGCATCCTGCACAACGTCTGCGAGGCCCATGACAACCCCTTCAACGAGGAGTGGCTGGAGGGCGCCGAGCCCACCGAGCTGCCCAAGCCCTGCCAGCCCGCGCCGGCCGCCATGGAGGACAACCGGGCCGAGCAAGTGCGTGAGCTGATGTGCCAGTACTTCGAGAGCTGCGGGGAGGGCTGATGGCCCAGGAGCAGCTGCCCTGCACATCCCTGCTTGCAGACTCACTGTGGACTCTGGCAAACTGGCCCAGTGCTTCCAGCTGTACCAGGCGGGCCCAGGGCGGGGAGGGGCGGCCGTGTCACGCTCGTGCTGGGTTCGCTGTGCAGGTTTCAGGCAGTGGAATGTATTTTGTGCCCATTCTCTCTCCCAGGATCTAAACTGTTTGGTGGTGTGTTGTGTGCTGCGGGAGTACAGTGGGGATTAGGGCTGGGAGGGGGCGGCTGCTGGGGTCTCCCTTTCCTCTGTCTCAAAGGCTCTCCTTTGAACCAAAATCAGCAGGAGCCTTGAAATAAGGCAAAACTCCTTTGGAGGTTTGAAACTTGCTGTGTAAACACACATAGGAAGGAGAGGGAAGGAAGAGGCGGAGCAGTGCCTTGCAAGGGCTGACACCAGCCTGGAATTACACTGCATTCACAAACTCAGGGATGTGCTGCCCTGTGGGTTTGTCCAGCCTAGCACCCCCCAGCTCCTCTCCAGAGGGGTTTTGCTCAGCCTGGCACACCTGGATTCTCTCCAGACAGGTTCGCCCAGCCTGGAACACCCTGACCCCTTTCTGGAGAGGTGTGCCCAGCCTGGCACCCCTGGTTCTTCTCCAGTGGGATTTTGCCCAGCCTGGCATCCCTGACCCCTCTCCTGAGGGATTTTGTCCAGTCTCGCACCCCAGGTCCCTCTCAAGGTGGGGTTTGCCCAGCCTGGCACTGCCTGAACCCTTGCTGGTGGGATTTCTCCCTGCCTGGAACACCCCCAGACCCCCTCAGGGTGGGCCTTGCCCAGCCTGGCACCCCTGGCCCCTCTCCAGAGGGGTTTGTCCAGCCTAGAACCCCCTGCCGCTCTCCAGAGGAATTCTGCCCTCCTTGGAACACTGTAGCCCCTCTCAGGGTGGGCCTTGCCCAATCTGGCATCCTCAGCCCCTCTCAGGGTGGGCCTTGCCCAGCCTGGCAGCTCCGGCCCCTCTTCGGAGTGTCTGTGGCTCCGTTCCGCGGCCCCGCCCGGCTCCGCGCTCCGTGACCGGGCCCGGCCATGGCGGCAGCGGCCCTGCCCCTCCCGCAGCGCCCCCTGGCGGTCGCAGCGCCCTCAGCCGGGGGGCCGCAGCGCCCCCTCGCGGCCGGCCCCGCCCGTGCGTACTGCGCAGGCGCTGCCGCCGGGCGGTCACGTGGTGGAGCAGCAAGATGGCGGCGCGCGGTGAGTGCGGTGCCGGTACCGTCGGGCCCTCCCCGAACCCCCCGGGATCCCCCGGCCCGGCCGCTCCTCTCGGGTCCCGCTCCCGCTGGCTCGGCGGCTCCGTCTGTCGCTGCAGGCGGTCTGTGTCCGCCTCGGATATCCGGTGAAACCGAGTGTCCGAGGACACGCGCTCTGGGGTCAGCCCCGGGTCCGGTTCTCCGGCACAGGCCGGGCCGCGGCCCTTCCCGCCCGCCCTGCCCCCGCTGGCAGCTGAGGGCGCACCTTGACTCCCTTTCCCGGACGCAGGAGTGTGACCGAGGAGCCCCCCGGAGCCCCGAGCGTGCCCGGAGCCGCCCGCGCCATGGTGACGGAGCAGGAGGTGGAGGCCATCGGCCGCACGCTGGTGGACGCGGCGCAGCCGCTGCCCGCCCGGTTCCGGGCCCTCTTCACCCTGCGCAACCTGGGCGGCCGCGTGGCCGTGGAGTGGATCAGCCGTGCCTTTGGGGACAGCTCGGCGCTGCTGAAGCATGAACTGGCCTATTGCCTGGGCCAGAT
This sequence comes from Zonotrichia albicollis, assembly GCF_047830755.1. NCBI lineage: Eukaryota > Metazoa > Chordata > Aves > Passeriformes > Passerellidae > Zonotrichia > Zonotrichia albicollis. The sequence continues at coordinate 1,855,567 of NC_133847.1, forward strand.
GCAGGACGAGGCCGCCATCCCGGTGCTCATCCGCGTGCTGGAGGACACGGCCCAGGAGCCCATGGTCAGGCACGAGGCAGGTACGGCAGCGGCTCCTGCGGCTCTGGGGGCAGGGGAGGGGGCTGGCTGGCAAGTGGGGCTTGGGGTGCTTCCCCCACTGTACAGGGCACCTCATGGGGGCCTGATCCGGCTTGGATGTCAAACCCTGAGTCACGTAACACCTCACCACCTTCTCTAGCCACATCTGGCAGGACAGGTTGGCCAGGCTTCTCCTGTCGTGTTTGTCCTGTTTGGAATTGGTCAGTCTGGCCTGTGCCCACGTTTGCCCCATGTGGGATCGGTCAGTTTGGCCTGTGTCTGTGCTTTAGAGCAAAGCAAGGCATTGCCAGAGGGCACAGCAGGGTTCTTCTCACACAGACACTCTGATTACATCCTGATCCATCTTTCAGGTGAAGCCCTGGGTGCTATTGGGAACCCCAAGGTGCTGGATGTCCTGAAACGCTATTCCCAGGATCCCGTGGTCGAGGTGAGCTTCCCGAGGGGCCATTTCCTCTGGGATCAGCATCGCTGGTCTTGGAGCAGGTCCCACACTGGCCGGGTGGGTGAGGACATGGCAGTGACATCTGCTGCGTGCTGGGCTGCTGCTGGCGCTGTCCAGTGCTGTTATGCAGCCAGGGCCGTGTCCCTGTCCCCACAGGTGGCAGAGACGTGTCAGCTGGCCGTGAGGAGGCTGGAGTGGCTGCAGAACAACCAGGAGCAGGCAGGCAGCAGCCCGTACCGCTCTGTGGATCCTGCTCCCCCCTCAGAGGAGACAGATGTTGCCAAGCTCCGGGAGATCCTCCTGGATGAGTCCCAGGAGCTGTTTGAGCGCTACCGGGCCATGTTTGCGCTGCGGAACGTGGGGGGCCAGGCTGCTGTGCTGGCCCTGGCAGAAGGTGAGGGCCTGGCCTTGCTGTGGGTCTGTCCGGGCTAATCTGGGACGAGCCCTTCCCAAATCCAGGGGTGCAGAGCTGCTCTCACGTGTTTGTGTCTAAGGCTGCTGTTCCCTGCTACATTGCAGAGCGCTGGGTGGTCTCTGGTGTTCCAGAGTCCCCTTGCCACCCTCCAGACCTCCTTCCCTGAGGGAGGGAGGGCACTGGCTGTGATGGGGGTCTGGGGTTTTTGGGGTCATGCTCTCCTGGCCTGGAATATCAGGGCCTGGTGGTGTTTGGGAATAGTTCTGGAGAGGGGAATGTCCCTGAGTGACAAAAGGGCAGACCACATCCCAGGACCTGTTTGGACCTACTCCCAGCCTGAGGGAAGTGGGTCAGGCTCTCCAGCCATCTGAGCCTGTTGAGGTCCATAAGGTGGGATCTGTCAGCTCCTGCTCCAGCTGCTTGGTCCTGGAGGGCTGGAGTTCCTGGCCATGCTGCCATGGCCTGGAACATCACGTGGTGGGGCAGAACCTGGGCAGGCAGGGGGCAACAGCTCTGCTGGGGGTGGGTGCTGCCATCAAAGGAGGGACAGGGCTGGGATCAGGGAGCTGGGTGGGATCAGGGAGCAGGCTGGGATCAGGGAGCAGGCTGGGATCAGGGAGCAGGGCTGGGATCAGGGAGCAGGGCTGGGATCAGGGAGCAAGGTGGGACAGCCCTTCCTGTACACAGGGCTGGGGTGGTGACCCTTGGCATCCCCAGCTTTCAGGTGGGGGCTCCATCCAGGTATCCTGGCGCGTTTTGGGGCACCCTGATGAATTTTGGGGTGTCCCAGCTCACTGTGCCCCCTCCCGCAGGGCTGCGCTGCGGCAGCGCGCTGTTCCGCCACGAGATCGGCTACGTGCTGGGGCAGCTGCAGGACGAGGCGTGCGTGCCCCAGCTGACGGCAGCGCTGTGCAGCCGCGCCGAGAGCGCCATGGTGCGGCACGAGTGCGCCGAGGCGCTGGGCTCCATCGCCCGGCCCGGCTGCCTGCGCGCCCTGCGCGCCTTCGCGGCCGACGAGGAGCGCGTGGTGCGCGAGAGCTGCCAGGTGGCCCTGGACATGTACGAGTACGAGAACGGCGCCCAGTTCCAGTACGCCGACGGGCTCTGCAAGCTGCAGGCCTCCTCCTGAGCCCGGGCTGGGGGCTGCGAGCTGGGTGTGCTGCCTGCCACCCCCTCCTGCTGCCGCCGGCGGATCCGTGCCTTGCCGAGCTGCAGGAGGGACTGGGTTTGCTCTCTGGCACAATTACAAGCACCTTTTCCCTCCAAATCCGGGCTGAGCTGCTACTTGCCTCCCCAGCGCTCCTCGCCAGCCGCTGTTTCCTGGATCTGCCCCTTTTCCCTGCCAGGATCGGCGCTGCCCGCCCGCAGCGTGGCTCAGGGCTTGGACCAGATGGGCTCAGCTTGGCACGTCGGAGCCTGCTGCGGCCCTGCAGGGCCTGGGCCTGCCCTGGGTTGGTGCTGCCCCGTCGGCAGCTCCGTTCTCCGCAGCTGAGCTTTGCTGGGGGCTAGGATGGGCTTTGGGCACCCGCTCTTGTGGGCTGTGGTGTTGGGATGCTTTGATATTGCTCTCGGTGCTGGTGCCGAGCTGGGGCCCTCCTCACCCGCGCTGTGGGTTTGGCTTCTCCTGTTGGGACAAGCTGGAGCTGAGCCTGTGGCAGCCTCTGCCCCAGGATGGGGGTTGTTTCATGGCAAAGTTGGGAAGATATGGCTGGGTTTTTTTCTGCAGGGAAGGGCGCTGCCATTAGGGTGGGCAGGGTGAGGCAGAGCCTGCTTGGGCTTTCCCCTGTGTTTAACCAGGGCCAGGAGAGCTGAGGCTGCTGCTGGCACCCAGATCCCTCAGTCAGCCCAGCCTGGGCACTGGGGTTTGGGGTTTGGCAGGGAATAAAGCACTGGCAGAGGAAGCTGGAGTGAATCGAGCTGTGATTTACCTGTGCCCAGGTGTGCAGTGCCCCCACTGCCATGGGGTCAAGCCCTGGGCAGGAGGCTGGGGGCTGCCAAAGTGAAGTCATAGAACCATTGAGATGGGAAAGGACTTTTAAAATCGAGTCCAGCCACATTGGGAGGAACAGGGCCTGGGGTCCCTGATGGCATAAGGTGAAACCCCCAGCCCTATGGAGGAGGATGATCTGTCTGAGGTGCCCTGGTAGGTCCCACTGCCCTGCAGGGCCTGGCATCCTGCTGGGCATCCCTTTTCCCCTTCTCCAAGGGCTCCCTGTCAGTCACTCCCAGGCTCAATCCTCTTAGTCCCTGAAGCCAGCTCAGCATCCCCAGGGCTCTGGTGCTCAGGGCCACAGCCAAGGGGCAGCCCTGGCCATGGCCCACTCTGGCCCAGTTCAGGACCCCATGGAAAGGGCTCTTAGTCAAGATGTGACCAGTTTTGGTCACCTGTACACACCAAGAGTCAGTGACATGTACCTGAGTGCTGTGGGTAGGGTCACCTGTGTGCCATGTGGAGGGTGAGGGGCTCCAGACTGCCCTTCCCCAGCACTGAGGACAAACATCTGGTATTTTCAATGTTTGGAGTCAGCAGCTGTTATGGGTTGCTTGTCCCCCTTCCCTCACCCTCCATAGCCCCTGGCAGGACCCAGGTGGCACTTTGGGGTGTCCCTGTGTCATATCCATGCCCAGCACAGTGAGATAGACGGGTGCCTTCCCCAAGGCCACGTTATCATTCCCACTGTTCCCTTGCTGGCACGTGGGCTCCAGCACCCTGGAGCTTGGCAGGCTCTTTGTCCCCACTTCCCGCCTCGGCTGCCCCCACCTTTGCTCCCCAGCTTTGCCACAGTGACTCACTCACACCTTGCAGGGTTGTTTCCCAGTCATTCTGTGCCAGCATTTATCTCTGCTCTCCCAATACCTTTTAAGACAAAATGAACAAAATGCATTTCTGAGGCTGCGATCTGGGCAGGGATGCCCTGGTGCAGCAGAGCTGGAGGTGCTGGACTGGAGCAGGACTCAGCCTTGAGCCTTGACTCGGCACTGAACTCCACCAGCACCTTCAGCCTCTGCTGGGAGGGTTTGGGATTTTTTCAAAGCTGCTGCTGGTCTGGGCTAAAACCTGCACCCTCATGGTGTGGGGGGAATTGCTTTTGGGGGAAACATGGACTCGGTCCCCTCTGCAGGCTGCTCTGCCCTGGGGAGGTGACACTGGGTGCTGGGGTGACACTGGGTCACACTGGGTGCTGGGGTGACACTGGGTCACACTGGGTGCTGGGGTGACACTGGGTGACCCTGGGTGCTGGGGTGACACGTGGCAGCCACCTGGGAAGGTGACAGCCTCTTGCCATGGGCTGCTCCCCTGTACAGCAGAGGGGGCCCCGTGGGAGCTCCCGTGGCTGAGACATCCCCAAATCCCTGCTCCCGTGGGCTCCAAGGGTGCTGTGTCCTCTGGGATCTCAGCCATCTGCTCCAGGGATCCGGGGCCTGCTGAGGGATTTAACCCAGCCCAGGGGAGGGAGGAAAGGCCTCGGGCACCCCTCCCCATTCCTGTCTTTGGGAGTTCTCCAGCTGTCCGTGACTCCTCACTCACCGAGGGGCAGGGGTGCCAGTGGTGCTCCCAGAGGAGCGGGATTTGGAGACCCTGACCCACATCAGAGCCCCCTGGTCACCTCCCATGCTGAGGCAGCCCGGCTGTGCCTGGATTAGCAGGTGCTAAGCTCCTCAGCAACGCAGCTCTGCCGCCGGGTGAGTGGCACTGCCACCAGCTGTAGGGACACCGCTGTCCCTGAGAGCTGCTGGCACCGAGGAGCCTTGTGGACCCTGATGCCACCTCCCCCCCTGCAGTCCCCTGCGTGGCAGAGGCTCCAGTGGCTCGGGGTGGGGCTGCAGGGGTAGCTGGCCATGGCCCTGCCAGGGGGTGTCCCCCTCCCTGGCACCGGGGGGGCACCGGGGCCTCGGCACTTGCTGCAGTCGCCCCCCGAGGAGGACGGGGTGCTGTATGTGGACTACAGGCCCCCTGCCCTGGACAGCATCCACCTGCCCCGCTATGTGCTCTACCTGATGATGGCAGCCACGCTGGTGCTGGTGGTGGCATATGCCATCGTGGGGCACCTCATCAAGGACCTGGTGCACGACTTTGCCGGTGAGTGCTCCCCACAGCGGGGCCGGGCTTTGGGCTGGGCGGGGGCCAGGGGGATCCCCCCAGGTGAGGCTGGGCTGCGGCGGGGCTGGGGCTGCTGACAGCTCCCTCTGTGCCCCTGCAGACTGGGCATTTGGGCCCAAGCCGGAGGAGAAGGCAGAGATGGCCGAAGGCCCCGTGCTGGAGGCAGAGTGGCTGGAGGAGGATGAGGTGCTGGTGGAGCAGAAGGTGGAGGATGAAGGCAGCGGAATCCTGCCCAGCACAGACACCCCAATCCCGCTGCAGCTGCTCGCTCCCCGCAGCTCCGTCTCCTTTGCTGACCCTCCCAAGAAGAGATTCTTCTAGGCTCCTGGGACACCCTGTCACCAGCAGGGCCCTGCAGCCCTGCCTGGCCATCGGGTCACGGCGTGGCCCTGGGTGTAGGCACTGCCCAACCCTGGCACAGAGCCTTCCCCTCCCTGCCAGCCCCGGCGCTGCTCTTGGGCTCCCCTTGGGCTGTCACACCAATGCAGTGTGGCACCACTTGTCCCAGCCCTGCTCACCCCTTGGCCCAGCACGGCACGGGGGTGGCAGGGCTGGGGCATCCCAACCTGTGCCTGGGCTAACAGCACCCCTTGGCACAGCCATGCTAGCCCCGGCCATGGGCACATGGGTGAATAAAGGGGGTGCTTGGGGGTGCAAGCCCACGGTGTGGGGGCACAGCTGATGGTGGCAGGCGGCACGGGTGCACACAGAAACATGGATACCCCTCTGGATGGGCCAAGTCAGCATGGGCACAGGGGTAGGGACAGACGGAGGATGGACAGCTGGATGCTGAGGCTGGCTGTGCCCCCTCCACCCCCTCAGTGCCTTGGCACTGCCAGAGGTGGCCCCAAACCAGTCTTGGGGGACAAAGCACCCTGAAGCCTCACTTGGGTTCTGGGAGAGGGCACTGGGCATGGGGCTGTTTTATGGACCTGCAGCCCCTGAGTTAAACCCAAGCTGAGGCTGGGTCCCTGTGCCCCCCATCTTCTTCTTAACCCCTGGAGGAATTGCCACAGGACACAGCAGGGTTCTTCTCTGTGTCTTCCCTGCCAAAGTCCACTGTCCCTCCCTGGGTGCTGGTGGCCGCCCTCTGCCTCAGTTTTATTGTGCCCTGGTGGGTGGGCGCCCTGCCATGGTGTCCCTGAGCTAACCCTGTCAGTGTTTCACTCCTGGCAGTCTGTGGGCACACACTCCCTGAGGACATGATGGGGTCCCACCTGGGATTGTCTGGGGGCAGCTGGCTCGTGCCCAGGGGAGGACTGGGGTGCCTGGCATTCCCCACCCCTCTGTGCTGCCCCGTCTCCATGGGATCTGCCCCAGACCTGCCAGCTGGGATAGGGGGAACCAGGCAGGGTGGGCACTTCTCCACCCCATCACCCATCTGTCCTTCCACCTGTGCCCCCACCCACACCTGTCTGTCCCTGCCTCCATCCACCTGCCCACCCGGGCGTGGTCCCCAGCCCTGGGCACAGGGACACGCCTGTCCTTTGCCATGCTGCTCCCGGAGGTGGCCGCTGGGTGTGGTGGGGTGCCAGTGCCTGAGCCAGGGGAGTGGTACCACCTGCCAGGGATGACAGGAGTCACGTTGCCATGGTGCTTGCAGCCACTTTGTCCTCTTGGGGCCAATAAAGGCGCCTGTTGCCCTGGGTGCAGAGTGCAGGCACGATAGCAGCAGGTGACAAAAGCTCAGCTCCAGGAGCAGGCTCCAGACGTTCCCCAGCCTCTGCCCAAAAATGCCGAAGCTCTTGCAGTCCCTGTCGCTCCTGCTCGTCCTCGCTTCCACTGCCCAGGGACAGACAGGTAAGTGCCCCCGTGCCACTCTGTGCCCTGGGGTACCTGGGGAGGTGGCCAGGCCTCCCCTCAAGCATCAGATCAGCTCCTGGGAGACCTTTCCAGTGGGACCAGTCTGTCCCAGTGCTCCAACAGCAACTTTTGGGGGCAGAGCAGGAAGATCTGGAGACACCCACCTGCTGCCCCAGTGCTCCCCACTGCACTGGGGACAGGTGAGCTGTGTCGGGGGTCCCTTCCTTGGTACCCAAGGGACACTGGGGAGGGGGAACAGTGAGTGTGTGCCAATGTCCCATCCCATGGGGGGTCCCATCCCCTGGAAGATGGAGCTCCCCTGAAGCTGTCCCCATCCCTGTCTTTTCCCTTGCCTGTCCCGTGGCCATGCAGGCACGGGCCCCAAGGTGCTGCAGCCGTGGCTCATTGGCCTGACGGCCGTCGTCGTCTTCCTCTTCGTTGTCTTCGTCGTGCTGCTCATTAACCGGCTCTGGAGTCTCAGGAAGAAGAGGTTGGATTGGTGTGGGGGGCGGGGGGTGCTGGCCAGGGGACAACTGCGTTGAAAGTTGCCATGGGCTGGGGCAGGGCTGTCCCCGGGCACCGTTCAGCCTCTCTCCCCTCGCAGGAAGGAGAACGACCACCCGGAGAGCCTGGAGACTGACAGGTACCACAGCCCGGGTGCCGCGGGGCAGCACCGGGACCCCCCCACACCGGGGCCGGGGCGGCGGTGCCGGTGCAGTGTCCGGCTGACCGACGTTCCCTCCCTCCCACAGGCTGGAGCGCTCCGGCCACGTCAACCCGGCTGCTGAGGACTGGGAAGAGCTGAAGGACGACAGGGAGCAGAGCAAGCCCGCGGCCACGGCCCTCTGAGTGCCCCCGCATCCCCGTGCCCGCTCCGGAGCGCCTCTGACGGGCACCGCGCCCTCCTCCCGTCCGCGGGCCGGGGATCCGCGCCGGGTTTCGGCGACAGCCGCGGCCACCGTGGCACCTCCCGCCCGCGGCCGGCCCGGCTCGGACCAAGACCCGGCGCGGATCCCCGGGAGCTGAACGGGAGCGCGGCGGCAGCGGGGCCTCCCCGTGCCCCCGACCCTGGCCCGGCGGGGACCCGGCCCGGGGGCACGAGGACATCCCCAAATGTGCCCACTAAATGTGTCCCCAACCTACCCCGGCGTCAAGCGTGTCGTGTCCCCGCGCGGGGAGGGGGCTGTCCCGCAGCCCTGGGTGCCACTCGGGCGGGGGACAATGGCCGGTTCCTGGGCAGGGCGGGGCCGGTGTCCGGCCCCCATCGCTGCCAGCCCAGCCCGGAGCGAGGGGTGGGCACCGAGGGGATGCGTGGGGTCCTGGGCAGTGCTTGGGCACCGTGGGCACCGCGGGGGTGAAGCGCAGCTTCGGCCAACGCCGATCTACGGGTGACGTCAGTGACGTCACACCACTAGGCGGTGACGTCACGCGCTTGAGGTGGTGACGTCCCGTGGCCAAATCTGAGGCAGAGGAGGCGGCGGCAGCTCCGAACTCCCGCGTGAGCCGCGGCTGCCCCACCCGTGTCCTGTCCCCACCCGTGTCCTGTCCCCTGCGGGCTCCCGGCTCCGTCCCCTGCTCTGCCGGGCCAAGGGCGGCCATGGGGGGGTCCCTCCTCTGGGTGCCCCCCCGGGGCGGGCTCTGCTCCCCCCAGTGCCCCCCGTGCCCCCTCCCCCGCTGGGACACCCGTGTCCCCCCGCTTGGGCACCGCTCCCCAGTTCCCCCGGGGCAGCGAAGGAAGGGCGGAGGCGAGCTGGAGTTGAAGCATAGCTTGTTTAATTTTTATACATTTTTTTTTTTGTCTTTTTTTTTCGTTTTCATTTTTTAATCTTTTTTTGTGTGTCAGTTTTTTCTTTTTTGTTTTTTTCTTCTTTTTTGTCTCTTTTTTCTCTTTTTTGCATAGGGGAGGGGGGGAAACAACAACAACAACAACAAAAAAAAAAAAACAACGGGAAAAAAAAAACCAAAAACAACAAAACCAAAACAAAAGAAACAAAACAAAAAAGAAAACCAAAAAAAAAACCCCCAAAATCCGTATCAGGGTCAGTAAGTGTATGTAGGCAGGAGCGGCGCTATCGGTAATGGCTGCGTACAATGGTATAATCAAATATCGTGAAGCACCAGGGAGGCGAGCGGGGGTCGGGGGGTCCATGCGGGGCCGGGGGGCGCGGGGGGCGCGGGGGGCCCGGCCCCGGCCCGCGGCCCTGGTGCGCTCGCGGTGTGTATCGGCTGCGGCAAAGCGAAAGCGAGAATCCGGCGAACGAGTAAAATATAACTGCGGGGAGGGGGCACCCCCGGCCCGGGGGAGCGGGGACCCCCCGAAAAGGCGGCCGGGGCAGCCGGCGGCGCGGAGGCACTGCGGCGGGATTTTTGGTTTGGGTAAGAGGCGCGGTCCGGCCGGCTGCCGCCGCGGCGCCTTTTTGGGGCGGTTTCTGTCCTTTTGCCGCTCTTTGCCCAGGGGTGGGATGTCCCCCAAGCCCGGCTCCACCTCCCGCTGCCCCCGGGCATCGCGCGGGGCGCCCGGCGGGGCACGCGGTACCCAGAGCGGCACCCATGGGCCGGGCACCCCTGGGCATCGCCTGGGGCACCCAGAGGGGCACCCGGAGCGGCGATGGTGGGTACGGCTCGAGGCACCCTGCGGGGCACTCGTGAGCACCACCTGGGGCACCCAGAGAGGCCCTCGTGGGCATCACCTGGGGCACCCAGAGGGGCACCCGTGGGCATGACCTGGGGCACCCAGAGGGGCATCATCTGGAACACCAATGGGACCCCCATGGGCACCAGGTGGGGCACCCACAGTGATACCCAGGCACACCCAGAGGGTCACCACGGGCCTCTCCCGGGGCACCCATCACCAGGGGCACCATCCCAGCCGGTGGTGGGATACCCGGGGTGGGGCAGAAAGCAGCAAATTCCAAACTCCGAGTACAAAAAAAACCCCAACCAAAACAAAACAAAAACAGAACCAAACAAAAACCAAAATAAAAAAAAAAAAAAAAAAAAAAGGAAAAAGCCCAAACTCCACCAAACAAGACATATATATATATATATATACATATACATATATATATATATGTATGAGATTTTATATATATATATATTCCTTTGCGATTTAAAGTACCTTAACTGTGTGGGGGCCCGCGCCCCCCCCCCGGCCCTGCAGCCCCATATATATATATGTGGAGATATATATATATATATATATATATATATATGTACAGGTTATTTGTTTTATTTATAGGTCACAAGGACTATTTTTAATTAACTTTTTTAAGCCGACGAGCCCGACTAAAAACCCTCTAGGAGAGCCTGTAGTGCATGAAACCCCCGCGGTGATTGTCGAGCGGAGCCCCCTCGTATCCCCATCCTGCGGGGGACCCCCAGAGCTTCCCCAGGGATGGGGCGCTCTCCCCCCCCGGCTTTGCGCTCACCCCCCGACCGTGGCCATCGAGGCCGCCAGAAGATTAAAAAAAAAGAAGGGAGAATGATTAAAAAATTAGAAATAATAAAAATGAGCGGTGCCCCCTCCCCCGCGGAGGGCCCGGGGTGTTGCATATTCCCTTTGGGCAGGGCCGGGGGGCGGCCCCGGGGGTGTCGGGGAGCAGTGCAAAGCCCCGGGGGCACGGGGGGCTCCCGGCCCCGCAAGGGGAAACCCCGGCACGCCCCCCCCAGTGCCGCCCGACGGGCTGGGGGGCGTCCAGTTGATTCTTTTTTGCCTTTTTGAATTTGGTTTAAGGTGCTTTTCTTGCCGAGGGCGGGTTTTGGTGCAGCCGGCCCGGGGTGGGGAGGCAGCAAAGCGGGGCAGGGGCGGCCCGGGGGGGTCCCCGCGGGGACTGGGGGGGCTCCGGGGCTTCCTCGGGGCGGGGGTCCAGGCCCGAGGGGCGCCAGCGCCCCTCGCCTCCCCGGGGCTGGCCCAGGGAGCTGCCCCGGTGCCCCCGCTCCCTCCCTCCGCTGTCACTGTCACCGTTTAAAAATGCTTTTTTTTTTTTTTTAATATTTTTTGCTTTGAGCTGAGCTTTCTCCAGCCTTAACCCCCCCTTCTTCTTTTTTTTTTTTGTTTTTTGTTTTTCTATTTAAAAAACCCTCTCTCACTTTTTTTTTTTAAATTTTGTCTTCTTTTCCCCCTCTTTTTTTTTTTTTTAATTCTAATATTTCATTCCCCCCCACCCCCCAGCTGGACGCCGCCCCCACTCCCTCCTTGCATTGTCCTTGCAGAAATCAATACTGCACCTTGCATCAAGAAGCGTCTCCCAAGGCTCCCCCCAAGGGTCCGGGACCCTCAAACCAGCCTCAACTGTGGGCGAAACCCGGCGGGACGCGACCACCCCGTCACCCCCTTCTAATACTTTTGGACACCAAAAAAAAAAAAAAAAAAAAAAAGGAAAAAAAAGAAAAAAAAAAAGAACAAAACCAAAACAAACAAACAAACAAAAATTCAAAACTGTTGACGACGACGTTTCTTCATGCCCGACCAGCAGCGATGCCGGTGCCACCCGCCCACCGCTGTCAGTTCTCAGCCCCAGGAGGGAGCTCGGGGGTCTCCAGCCGGCGGAACGCGGGGGTTTTAAGGCAAATTCAGGGTTTTTCGGGGGTGTCGGGCCCCTGCTCGGCAGCGGGGCAGGGGGCAGGAAGGCACCACCTGCCGCTCCTGCCGCACCCGGGCACGGAGCGCTGCGGTGGCGGCTGCGACCCCCGTGTCCCCGGCCCGGGGTGGGGGCTCAGCTACATTCACTCGGTTCCATTCCTGTGCGAGAGCAGCCGGGCTCGGCCCGCGCCCCGCTGAACACCAATGTAAAACTGGGGGTGCCCCAATGGGGAGCGGGGCAGCCGCGCCCGGCCCGGGCGGCCCCGCGGCTCCATCCCCGCTCCATCCCCGCACGCCCCGCTCGGTCCCGCCCGCCCGGACACCGCGACCCCCGAGGGGTCCCTGCCGCCTCCCGCCTCGCTGCCTTTGGTTGCTGGAAGCAGAAAAAAACAACTCAAAACCCCCCAAAAGGGAAGGAAAACAAAGAAAAGAGAGGCAAAGCAAAGGGGTGGCCGCCCCCCCGGCCGGCCCCCCCACAGCTATTGCATATTCCGGTGTGTTGGCGCAGAGGATGCATCGGTATTACCAACTGGAAGACGTTTCTGAGGGGGAAAATCGGTTAAAAAAGAAGAAGAATAGAGAGAAAAAGGGACTTTTCCGGCCGAGAAGAAGCCATGCAGGAGGCGAGGGGGGGGCAGCGGCCCCCGACCCCCCCGGCCCCCCGGGAGCCCCGGGCATGCAGCGACTCCCTCGCACTGATATCGGGTCCAGTAATACTTAGGCTTCGAAGGCAAGGCACATCATGTGGTATAAAATTTCGTGCAAATTAGGAAAACATGGATTTTTTTTTCTTGTGTGTTTTTTTTTTTACGGCTGTTTTTTTCTTTTATACAGATTTTTTTTTTGTTTTTTTCCTCTTTTTTTTTTCTCTTTTGCTGAAGGGGAAGGTAGAGCCGGTTAATAAGAGTCTGCCATGCACAGCATCAGCCAGCCGCGGCTGGGTTGAGCCAGGTCACCAGATCCTGTTAAAGCACCATGCAGTTTATTTGTCTTTTTTTTTTTTTTTTTTGTCTTTTTTATGTGTTTCTTTTCTCAGATCTTTTTTAAAAAAAAACAGGTTTCCCTCTCCGCCAAGCGCTTTTTTTGTTGTTTTTTCTTTTCTTTTTTTTTTTTTCCTTTTTTAACTTTTTTTTTTTTTGGTGGGTTTTCTCCTTTTCTTGTCCTTTTTTATTGTTTTTCTGTCTCCCGGGATTTCCTGCGTCAGCCCTTTCCCCGGTGTCTCGTTGTGCCGTCCCGGGGGTGGGAAGCGGGGGGAAGCGGGGATGGCTGGGATGGGGATGCGGCGCCGCTCGCTGCTCCTCGGGCGGCTCTGGGGGCCGACGGTGGCCTCAGTGATGTCCCCTGGAGCTCCTGGAGCTCCGTGGTGGCTCCTCTCCATCAGCACCGTTCGGGTGTCCCCTGGGCCGGAGATGCTCGGGGGATCGGTCTGTCCTCATCTCGCTGGGACTACGGGCACCTTCGTCCTCTTCCTCCTCCTCGCCTGGGCCGTCGCGGGGGTCGCTCTGCTCTAAGGCACTGCCACGTCCCTGTGTCCCCTTCCCGGCCCCGCTGTCACCGCACGGGACGGGGGCGGCTCCTCCGGGACCCCTCCCCACCGCAGTTCAGGCACTTGACGCGGGGCCGGGGGCTCCGGGGGGCTCCGGGGGGCTCCGGGGGGCTCCGGGGGGGGCTGGCTCTGCCCTCGCCGTCGCTTGGGCTTCTCTGCTCCATCCTTTTGTATCCAAAAAAGAAAAAAAGAAAAAAAAAAAAAAAAAAAAAGCCAAACCCAAAAAAAAAACAAAACCACCAAACCCAAAAACCCCAAACCAGCCGTCCCGGCAAGCCGGTGCCGGGGACTCCACCTCCTCCTCCTCTTCCTCTTCCCCTTTTTTTGTGATTTTGTTTTCTTTTCTCTTCTTCTTTTTCCTCTTTTTTTTTTTTTTTTTTTTTTTTTTTGATGATTCCCTCTTAAAAGTGCATTTCCTACAAAATGTGCAACACGAGCGCACCCTGCCTGCCCCCCGGTACCTGTCCACAGGAATGCATAGCTCAAACACACGGACGCACGGCCCCCTCCCGCGGAACCCCCGGGCGCGGGGACACGGCTGGGGACACGCTGGGGACACGGCTGGGGACACGGGGACACGGCTGGGGACACGCTGGGGACACGGCTGGGGACACGCTGGGGACACGGGGACAGGCTGGGGACACGCGGGGCCCGGGCGGTGCAGACTTGGGGGAGGAAGGCGACCAGAGAGATGGTGACCGGTGCCTCGGCGCGACCGTGGCCGCCGGGCTGCGACAGTCCCCGAGCCGCGTCCCCGATGGAACCGCGGTGCCACCGCCGCTGTGACGCGTGGGGCGAGGTGGGAGCGTCCCGACACCGACACCGACACCGACACCGTGTCCGAGCGGGAACCGAGGTGCCACCGCCGCCGCGACCATCCCGGCCGTGCCCACGCACCCGCTGGGGTCACAACCCCCCTCCTCCTGTGCCACCCGCTCGATCCACTGTGCCACCGCACGAGCGTCACCGCAGCGCGATGTCACCGTCCCCGGGGCGCCCGCACAGCACCGAGCGCCTCCCGCCCGACCGGGAGCGCGCCCGCTCTGCCCCGCGGGGCTGCGGCAGCGGGAGGGGTTCCCGGGAGGGGCTCCCCGGCCCAGCCCCACGAACCCCCGACAGTCTGGGGCCGGGGGGGTCGGCGGGGGAGGTTTTGATCTATTTTACTCACATAGAGGCAAGAACGAGAGAGTCAAAGCCGTTTGCATATTCGGCGAGCGGCCGGCGGGGCCGGGAGGCAGCGCTGGCACCGCTCGGGTCAGGTCTCAGCGCGGCGCCGGCCCACGGGGTAAATAATAGTGTTTTTTCTTTCATTTTTTTTCTTTTTTTCCTGTTTCTTTGTTTTCTGGCGCATCGCCGGGGTGGGGGGAAAGGTCCTCCTGGGATGGGTTGTTGGTTTGTTTGTTTTTTTGTTTGTGGGGCTTTGTTTTTTTTTTTTTCCATTTTAAAACAGTTTGACCCTTTTCCTTCTTCCTTTCCCTTGCTCTTTCCTTCGGGTGTGGGTTTTGCTTGTCGTCGTCGTCGTCGTTGTCGTCGTCGTGAGGCCGCGCTCTCCGTCGTCACCGCAAGGCTGGGCCTGGTGCTCGGGGACGGGGATGTTCCTCTGGGGGTGCCTAAAGCAGAGAAGGGAGGCGAAGGGGCGGCACGGCGGCGATTATCCCAGGTACCAGGACTGCCGGAGAGAGGAGAGAGGCCGGCGTTAGTGCTCTGCCCCGGGGCTGCCCCGTCCTCCCTTCCCGCCGCTCCCAGAGCCCGAGGCAGCCGCCCCTGTTCTGTCCCTGCGCTGTCCCCGCGCTGCCCCTGCGCTGTCCCTGCGCTGTCCCTGCGCTGTCCCCGCGCTGTCCCTGCGCTGTCCCCGCTCGGCGCACGGGGCTCGGTCCCCACTCCTGCGCTGAGTTTGTCCGTCCTCCGCACCGCGGCCACCCGCGCTCCCCTGGGGCCGGTCCCTCTGCACCTTCACGGCAAAGGGAGGCTCTCCCAGGGCCACCTGGGGACAGGTAGGGGAGTGGCACGGCTGGGGACCCCGCGAGGTGGCCCCCTGCCACCCTCCCATTGTTTCCCCCCCAGCCCCAAGTTCAAGTTCATTCCCGATTACCTCATGTCTGGTTTCCGTTGGAAACGAGACAGCTCGGGGCCGCTGCTTCCCTTAACCCTTCCAGGCCCCGCCACACATGACCAGAGCGTGGCAGGTCTCAGCTGCCCCTCTGGGACACCAACTCCTACCCCGTGCCTCAGTTTCCCCTGGCACAGCATCCTCGAGCCCTGGGGAGCCTCCCTGAGCATGACTGGGGACACCCATTCGCAGGGACCCTGGGGGTCCTGGGGCTGCGAGGGGCTCTGACCCCGTCTCCGGACAGGGACTCTGGCCCATGCTCTTCCAAGGCTCTCCTGGTGCTGCCCAGGTCTCCTCTTTAGGGACCCAAGGCCATTGGAGGGCTGCCCACCCCATGTGCAGGGCTGGGGAAACTGAGGCAGGGTGGGGGGTGTGATCAGAGCCGGGTCCCCCATGTTTTTCCTCTGGAACGGCACAGCACCCTTGGGTGTCCCAGCTCATGGTTCCCAAATCTCACAGCCTGGCACAGCACAGCACCCCCAGGTACCCTCTGTCACTGCTCACAGCCCCCAGTGCCCACCTGGCACAGCACAGCACCCTGAGCACCCCCCGAGCCAGGGCAGTACCCCAGGGCGCCCCAGCATGGCACTGTCCGCACCCCATCCCCCTGTCCTGTCACCTGTGTCACCTGCCAGGCAGGACTGCAGCTGCCCAGGCCAGACCACTCGTGCCACAAGTGAGGCCAGGAGCTGCCACCCCATGCTGGCACCATGGCGCTGCCTGCAGCACCAGTGCCAGCTCTGGAACCCAGGACTAATGGAATGCCCCTGGAAAGGCAAACACACCTCCTGCTGCAGCTGGGGTGGCCACGGGCACAGCTGAGCGACAGCAGTGCCCGTGCCCACACTGAGAGGGACCCACGGCCCTGGTGCTGCCCCTTTGGGGATGTCCTGGGCACCTAGGCAGGGTGGTGCCACGTGGTGCCAGGCAGGGCACAGCCAGAACACGGCAGTGACCTCTCTCTATGACTGGTGGTGGCCCTGAGCCACCAGCAGTGCCTAAAGCCCTGGCACTGGGTGCCCACAGCGAGGATATCACAGCAGCAATGCCCAGGGGCCACAGCGGTGATGCCAAGGCAGTGATGCTCACAGCAGCAAAGCTGGCAGTGCCAGTGCCAGAGCTGCAGTGCCATGGTGGTGATGCCCACGGTGGCACTGCACATGGAAATAACCCCACAGTGGTGACGTACACAGCAGTGGTGCCCAAAGTGGCATTGCCACAGTAGCAACACCCATGGCAGTGATGCCATGGCAGGGACGTCCACAACAGCAATGTCTGCAGTGGCCAGGCTGGTGGTGGCAATGCCCACAGCGGTGATGCCACTGCTGTGGTGACACTCCTCGTGGCCTCAGACATGGTGGCAAGGCCACAGCAGTGATGGCCACAGAGGTCACATCCACAGCAGCAATGTCCCACAGCAGTGATGCCACAGTGGCGATACCCACGGTAGTGCCCACAGCAGCAATGCCCACAGGAGCAACAAACATGGCAGCAACGCCACGGCGGTGATGCTGTGGTGGCAAGGCCCATGGCAGTGATGCCACGGTGGCAATGCCCTCAGCAGCGATGCCATGGCAGTGATGCCACGGTGGCAATGCCTTCAGCAGCGATGCCATGGCAGTGATGCCACGGCAGGGGCGCCCACATCAGCAATGTCACATCAGCGACAGCCACAACGGCAATGCCAGCACTGGCCATGCCCACGGTGATGCCATGGCGAGGGTGCCCAGGGTGAGGGCAGGAGGGTCCCCCCAGCAGCATCCCCGCTCTCACCTGTGCCTGATAGATACTCCCAGGATCCCTTGGTCCTAATCCCACGAAGGAACGGTTCGCAGGGGGCGTGCCTGGTGCAGAGTAGGCTGGGGAACAAACGAGAGCTCATTAACGGGGCTGTGGGTGGCACTGCCATTGTCCCCCCAGGGGCCAGGCCCGGCCCTCTCCCTGGCACTGCTGGGACGGAGCTCCCTGGCACCCGGTGCTGGCGACCAGGCGAAGTCCCTGGCTGTGACCTGCTGGCAGGCGGATGGAGCCCAGGGTGCTGCACCCACGGGTGCTGTGCTCGGACGGTGCCACCCTGAGGCTGGAGGGGCGAGGTGCCCCGGGGTGCAGGCGCAGATGGTGCCCAGGCTGTGCCCGCGCTGTGGCTCCCGGAGCTGAGCTGCCACGGGGAGAACAATGGCAGTGTCCAGTTCCACTTGGCCACGTCACCCTGCTGCCACCTCCATCCCTCAGCTGGGGATCCAGCATGGCACCTCCAGCCCTGCTGAGCCTCTGGGTTCAGCGCTGCTGGAAGCAGAGTGCTGCCAAGGGGAATGGGGGATTTGGGGACAGCCAGTGTCCTCCTAACGCGTCCTGCCCTGAGCCTGCAGGAACTTGCACTCCTCTGTCCCTCCCCAAGGCTGTGACCCCATAATCGGCCAGGCCATCCCATGCTGTTCCCTCCAGATTGTCCAGGCTTTGGCTTCTCCATGCCATGGGATCTCCACACCTGCTGACCAGCTGCTGGCAATCAGCCATGGCCCATTACCCGGGGACAACGGCTCGATCAGGCAGGGCTTGACTGTGTGGGGACACAGCAGCCACGTGGGGTGCCATGTCCCATGGGTACAGCAGGATGGGAACAGGAACAACCCCCTCACAGAGTGCGGCGACGGCACAGTGTCCCACCACTGCAGCACAGGCTGGGGTGACACCAACTCCCCTCTGGCTGTTGGGCCCAGCACCCAAAACCCTCCTGGCCAAGGCACTTATGGCCCCAGAGGTGCAGGGGAGACCAAGGAATTTGTCAGCCACCGTGCTGACAACCCCTGGGTACCACCTGCAAAGAGCTCTGGGGACCCACACACAGTCCCTGCTCTGGTGCCACCTCACATCCCCAGCCAGAGCAGAATCCCCGCTGCCAAGGACCCCCATGGCAGCAAGAGTCCAACACCACACACCAGGCACACTGCCCCTAGTCCCAGTGCCACCCGCGTGCCAGCTGCTCCCTGCTCCCGGCAGCACAGCCACCACCATGGTGGGACAAACAGACACGGAGAGACCATGGCCTCTCCCACAGCACTGCCCACACCGAGGGTCTGGGCAGGACACTGCTTTGGAGAGCCCTGCCACGGCTCCACTCATGCTCAGAGGGACAAGGGGCTCGAGCTGGTCCCCGGGACCAGCACACAACCCCTTGGCTCAGCGGCCACGGCGGCCACCGGCCCAAGCCCTGTCCGCTCCGACCTGCCTGAGACCCAGCAAACTCATGGCGTGCCGGCTGCCGCCCTCTCCCCGGCTGCGGGGAGGCCACCTCCGCCAACATCCCCCCAGCCCGGGACAGGGGGACACCCTGGGGGGCTGGGAGAGGAGGGGCCAGCCGGGCCGGGGAGCAGGGGGGCGCCGCGGGTGCTTACTGGGTGATGTCGGCGAGGTCGTCCCTCCCTCGGAAGTTGTCGTGGTGGATTTGGTGTCAGGAGAGACGGCCAAGCGGGGCATGCCGGGGGGAGGTGGCGGCGCCAGCATCTGCGTGGGCAGGTAGTGGCTGGGCACTTTCACTTGACCACTTCCATTTAACTGGGGACAACACAGACAAAAAACAAACAGCACAAGCCATTAGGATGCACGCGCACAGCAGCACGGCCGGGGAGCCCCGGGGACAGCCCCGGCACAGGCAGGGGTGTCCCTCACTGCACTCATGAGTTTGGTGGGTCTCAGAGCAGCCCTGAACGGTCGGCGCTGGCAGCAGGCAGGAAATGACGGCGGGACAGGAGGGGTTTGGGGGCTGTGGGGGCCACGCTCCGAGGGGTCATGGCCCAGAGTGGCGCACGCTGCAGCTGGGACCCCTCTCTACAGTGACAGGGGGTCTCTGAAGCACTCCTCCGAGGGGTAGGGGCACCCAGAGCCTCCAAAGGCTCCTGCACCACTGCTCCGTGCCCAACCTGGCCGTGGGCTGCTCCTGATCTGGTGTCCAACAGCCCAACACTGAGTCACCGCGCAGGGGAGCAGTGGCCATGCCCCTCAGCCTGGCATCAGCCCCTGCTGGAGAGGGGGAACAGGAAAGTGGGGGGCAGAGGTCAGTCAGAGGGGCTCCCCAAGAGCTCTGCATCTGGGAGGACAAAGGGGGGCACAGGGCAGTATGGGAGCAGGAACACCCCCAGGCTCTGGCTTTGGGTATAAAGGGTGCCCTTCACGGGGTGTGTGGGGTGCTGGGGTGTGGGGTGTGTTGTGTGTTGTGGGGTGATGGTTTGGGTGCTGCACTCACTGGGTGCTGTGTGTGTGCTGGTTACAGAGGCTGTTTGGTGATGGGAGCGTGGGCTGTGGGATGATGGCAGCGTGGGTGTGTGGGGTCCCATGGCTGTGGGGTGCACTGGGTGCATGGGAGTGCAGGGCACTGTGGCAAGGGAAGGCCCACAGCAGCACAGTGTGGCTCTGCCACCTCTGTGGGGACACTGGGGACATGGGCACAGCTCCAGAGGAGCTGACAAGTCACCCATGGGCTCTGCAGGTGGATGGGGCACGTCAAGCCCATCACTCTTCAGGACACGCTGGCGGACAGTGACTCCAGGAGATGGTCACACACCCCTGGCACACGCCTTGCTCCCCCCAACAGCCCAACACCGGCTGACGGCTCAGCCCCCGCACCCCAACACCCGCGGTGCCCCGTGCTGGGCCGGGGCACAGCACCTCCATCGCCGCACACACGAGGCGCCAACACGGAGCAGGCGCGGCAGCTCCCGAACCAACGCACGGCACGGCTGGAGCTCAGCCCCACAGAACACCCGCCGGTGCCAGCGGCACACCCCGACCCCCCCGTGCGGCGGCAGAGGTGACAGCGGCGGCGCCGGTGCAGGGGACTCTCGTCGGGCAGCCCGGCTGGCAGCAGCCCCCGGTGCCCACGGACAAGGCTGCGTCCTTACCGGTCCGGGCTGCTGGTTGGACGGGTCGCAGGCCAGCGAGACGAGATCTTTGAGCGGGTCCTGCGGGTTGAGATGAGGCGGGTACCGGATGGCCGTGTGCGGGAAGTAGGTGGAGGCCGTCTGGGGAAGGATGGAGGTGGTGGGGAAATGCAGCGCAGACGATGGGTGCGGGCTTCGGGCGATACCTGCGGGCGACAGCAAAAGGGGACACGCAGCTGTGTCACTGGCTAGTGGCTGCCCCAGCCCCCCGACCCCTCAGCGCTCTCTCTGTGCCTCGGTGTCCCTGGCAGGACACTCACCACTGTGCACAGCGATGACGGGACGGTGGTGCTGCGTGAAGCTGCTCAGCCGGGGCGAGGAGTCCTGGGGTGATGGGCTGTTGAAGGGGGACTTGTCCATCTCTGTCTTCTTCACAGTGGGGGAGATGCCTGGGGAAAGCAGGGTGCAACGTCAGGACCCCGAATCCCATGGCTGCTGCCATCTCAGTGCAGTGTTGGGGGAGCTCATTCTGGGGGCAGGGGGCACCCCGGGGTCAGGGTGGGCATGGGGAGCGTGGTGGTGTGAGCGTGTGTGTGTGCTGGCAGGAGGTGGGCACCTCTGAGGGCACACCTGTGTGCATGAATGAGTGTGCATGTGTGTATGTACCAGCACAGCTCTGTACCTGTGTGTGTACTCAGGTGTGTGCTCCTGCAGGTGTGTGTATGTGCGTGCACACAGCTCTGTGCGTGTGTGTGTACTCAGGTGTGTGCTCCTGCAGGTGTGTGTATGTGCATGCACACAGCTCTGTGCATGTATGTGTCCCACCCTGGTGGCAGAAGTGGGTGCCCTCACGGATGCCACTGTGACCCTGCAGCCCCCACATGGCACCCACCTCCCCTGGCACATGGGGCTGGGGGCTACAGGGGCTCCTGGGAAGGCAGAGAGGTGCCAGCAAGGGGGTGACCACCCCAGAGCCCCCTGGCAGCAGTGGCTGCCCAGGTCCCCGAGGCCACCCCAGGGCATGGGGCTGAGTGGGGGGGTGGCAGCACGTTAATCCCCTGCCTTCGTGGCTTTAGCTCTGGCCATTTGGCCCGGGCCTGGTAATGGGTTTAGCCCTTTCTCAGTCGGGCGTTAGGAGGATTTCCCAGAACATCCCGTACAGGATTGCCAAGCGCCCTCCCCGCCGCCAGGGCTGAGCCCCCCCTGCCAGCCACCCTCACCCCTGCCCGGGTCAGGCCACAGATGCCCTGGCACAGCTCCCTTCTGCCTCCATGCACCATTTTGGGGAGGGAGCTGCACCTTCCCCAGGCCCCCCCCTGCACCAGCCCCACGGGGCAGGATGGGGTACAGTCCCTAAACACATGGGACACAGTTTGGGGGCTGGAGCTGCATCCCCCAAATCTCCTTCCAACAGGATTGGTGCCTCCAGCCCTCCAGCCAGGCACCCCCAGGCTCTGGCAGGGCTGGGGGGCTGCTGTGGAGCCCACCCCACTGCTGGGGGAGGCAGGAGAAGAGCCAAGCGAGGAGGAAGAGGAGCAGCTTCTTTGCCTGCACCTCGGGGTGTGGGAGCTGCTGTGCCAGCCCTGCAGCATCACTTTAATTAGCCCAGCCCCCCCCTTTCTTAATGAACAGCTAATTGGGGCTTGTCTAGACAGGAAAGAGAAAAAAACCGCCAAGCCAGAAAGCTGTCCACAGTGATGTGGGGCTGGGGGAGCCGACCTGGGGCTGGGAGAGGCTGGTGTGGGGCTGCCAGACCAGCCATGGGGCTGGAGGCTGGGTCGGCCCTACACAGAGAACCCGTGTTGAAATAGGGGTCCCTGTAGCAACACCACAGTCCCCACAGAGCCCTGCCCAAAGTGGGGGGGCACAGACACACCTGGGCACCTATGGAAAGCCTGTGCCTAAATCAGGGGGGCTTGCCAGCAACCCCACAGACCCCATGGAAAAGCAGCAGGAATGTTCTGGGGGATTTGAGGGTGGTACTGCAGCCCCCATGGCTGGTGTGTCCTGACCTTAAGGCCCATAGGGACACTGGGGCACAGACAGGGCCCAGATGGTCACACGGGGTTCTGGCAGGGGTTTGCAGAATGCTGGGAGCAGGATGGGGGCCCTGGGCACAGGAAGGCACTGGTAAGGAGCTGGCACCTACCCCCTTCCATGTCTTCTGTCCAGTTGCGGCTGCTGCTGGTGGGGGAGTTGGAGGAGGTGTAGTACTCGCCCCCAGGGCTGGTGTCAATGTCATCCTCCATGGACCCCGACTTGTGCCGTTTGCTCCTGGGGACAGGGAAGGGTCACAAAGTCACAGAGTGGTCTGGGTTGGAAAGAACCTTAAAGCTCATCCCATTCCACCCCTGCCATGAGCAGAGACACCTTCCATCATCCCAGGCTGCTCCAAGCCCCGTCCAATCTGGCCTGGGACACTGCCAGGGATCCAGGGGCAGACACAGCTGCCAAGGCCTCCCCGCCCTCCCAGGGAAGTGAACCCATCTAGCCCTGCCCTCTGGCAGTGGGAAGCCATTCCCCCTTGTCCTGGCACTCCATCCTTTGTCCAAGCTTCCTCTCCAACTCTCTTGGAGCCCCTTTAAGCACTGGAAAAAGCTCTGAGCTCTCCCTGGAGTTTTCTCCACGCTGCACAGCCCCAGCTCTCCCAGCTTGTCATGGGTAGTGCCAGCCCGTGGCAGGACTTGGCTGCCCCTCGCCCGCCTTCCCCACGGCTGTGCTGGGGCTGGCCCTGGCACCACCCTGTGGTGGCACAGCCCCGGTGGCACCTACCCGCTGGAGGAGGTGCTGGGCAGTGTCCTCCTCATGCCGGTGCTGGAGGGGTTCAGGTCATAGGCCAGGTGGCCCTGCAGCTCCCCCAGGGAGAAGTTTGGCCCTGTGCCCGTCACCACCGGCGCTGCAGGGAGAGAGAGAGGGGGATCACTGGGGCTCGGTGGGGAGGGGAGCCCCAGCCCATTGTAGGGTGAGGGGGCTGTTGGGACACTGCTGTGCCCAGGCAGCTGAGGGCTGGGCTGTGGCATCACAGTCACACTCACTTCGGGACACCTGGATGAGCTCGGTGACACTGAACACCCCCGAGGTGACGAAGCTTTCCTGGAAGTCTGTCGAATCTGTGTGGGAGAGAGGAGGGCATGCTGAGGGGGCAACAGGACCACCCCTGCCACCCTGCACTGCCTTGAGGGCACCCCAAATTCCATCCGTCCCCCTCCTCAGCTTCCACTCCACTCCCTGCTCCAGCAAGAGCACCCCAATTGGTTCTGTCTGCTGAAGATGCCCTGGACCTGCTCAGTGCCTCAGTTTCCCTGTGGCCAAGAGAGCTGGCAGGGCTTGAGGCTTCACCCTCACCACGGGGGCTCTATGGCAGCTGCTGTCCCCAAGGGCTGTGGCCTCTGTGGGACTCTGCTGAGTGTAGGACAAGGCTAAGGCTATGCCCAGCTCATTGCAGGGGCCAGGCAGTGGCTGGCAGCTTGATCATTTGTCATAGGCCCCCCTCCTCTGCCATGGCAGGGACCCTGGGGACAGTCTGGGGTGTCCCTTGTCCTTTTCCCAAGCGCTGCCCTCTGCACTCACCCAGCGTGATGGGTTTGCTGTCCTCCTGGTCCGAGCCAATGCCTGTCCGGGGGCTGCTGCTCTGCTCTGCATCTGCAAGAGGCAAAGCCCAAGGTGAGCCCCCTGTGCCAGGGGCAGCCTCCAGGCTGGTGTGAGCCAGGGGTGCCACCAGCTGACTGCCCTCCTGTTGCCCTACTGGGGGAAACTGAGGCACAGGCTGCCCAGCAGCTCTCACCACACAGCAGGGCCATCACCAAGCTGGCATGTCCCCAGCCACTGAGGAACAGCCACCAACCAGCCCCCCTTGCCCTCCTTGCCAGTGACAGGAGCAGGGACAGCCTCACATGCAGGGTCTGAGCAGGAGTGGGAACCCCAGGGCAGGGCTGGGTGATGCTCCCCTGTCCCTGCTCCTGCCTCCTCTCCTCTCTCCAGCCACAGCCGTGACCCAGTGCCGCCCCACCAGGCAGTGTCACCGCAGCATGGCACAACCTGTGGCACCTTGTCCTGCCTCTGCCCAGCTCCTGCAGGGCAGCAGGGCTTGGGAGAGCACCTGCTCTGACCCCTGAAGCCCTGTCCAGCCCTGCTCCCTCTTGGCTAAAAGTATCCTGGCTCAGACGCTGAGCTCAGCAGCCCTGGCACGGCATGGCACAGCCCAGACCCTGCAGTCAGGAGCATCCTTCATCACCTGGCTGCTCCCAAAGCCCCTCCATAACTTTTGCCATACATTTCTCCCCCATACTCCTTCTTCCCTCTGTTTCTCCATTCTCCTCCTCCCACCCCTTGGCCTCCGGCATTTCTCTCTGGCAGCCTTGGCAGATGTCAGGAAAGGGCTGAGACAATCCAAAAACACCAACAAAACCACGCAGCTGCAACTGCCAGCCCATGTGCCCGCCTTGGGATTTTTCCCTTTCTCCCTGCTTTTTCTCCTCCTTTTTCTCCCCTCAAGTCCCTTGCACTCACATGTGGCTCCCAGACTGGCTGGGCAAGTTATCAATGTGGGCCCCATGCCACCCTCCACCCTGACACTCCTGTGTGCTGCCCACCAGGCAGGTTATCCATGGGGGCGGTGGGACTGTGCCACCTCCCAGCCTGACACCACGCTGTGCCCACACCCCCGGGACGGCTCTAGGCCGATGCCAAATCAGCCATTTTGTCTCCCTGCCCAGCTGCCGCCACCCCCTCCAGCCATCCCGTGCCAGCCTGGCACCACGCTGGCAGCGCCATGGCATCCTGCCCTGATGCCACTCACCGCCACCAGCCCCCCCGTGCCCGCACCCCAGGCTCCCTCCAGGCAGCCATTTTAGGGAGCAGAAACTCCCCCTGGAGACGGGTGCAGGGTTCTTCCCTTCTCTCCATTTCTCTTTTTCTAGCCCTATTCCCCCATTTTGAAGCGGCTGCGAGCCCAAGTATCGGGGTGTGGGTGGTGGCAGCGAGGGGGGCACAAACCAGCGGGGACGGGGGAGTGGCTGGGGACCCCCCCGCGCATCCACGGGCACCGCGTGGCCGGACACGGCCCCTCCTCGCCTCTAAAAACAACAAATCTGGCGGCAGCTCTGGAAGTGGTTAGCGTGGAGCCCGGCCAAGGCGCGGGACGGAGGCTGGCGGTCACAGCCTGAGGCCGGCCCGGCTCCCCACAGCCCCCAGCGTGGCCTCAGGGCTTCCAGGGACCCCGATGCCTCCCAATGGCCCCACCTGCCCGGCCCGGGCTGCTCGGCCTCTGGGTGCCTCCCCAGGCCGTGCCCTCGGCTGGTGCCACTGAGGTGCCCACGCAGGACCCAGGGACCCCCACCACTCGTGCTGAGGTGCCCCACATGGAGCTTTGCCCACACCAAACCACCCCAGTTCCCCCA
The DNA here is from genome assembly GCF_047830755.1 of Zonotrichia albicollis. Taxonomy (NCBI): domain Eukaryota; kingdom Metazoa; phylum Chordata; class Aves; order Passeriformes; family Passerellidae; genus Zonotrichia; species Zonotrichia albicollis. Next base: position 1,880,942 of record NC_133847.1, read on the forward strand.
GGGCACTCGGGAGGGCTATCCCCGGCTCCGGGTGTCCCAGGTGGGCCCCACGACCTTGGACCCCCACACAATCCCACAGCACCGCCCTGACCCGGCACCGCCAGTGCCCCTCACCGACCCCTGCTGCTGAGGGACCCTGGGGAGCTGTCCCCAAACCGAGCATTCGGCTCCCCTGAGCAGCAGCCGGGACTTCCCCGAGCTCGGAGCTCCGGCAGCGGGGCCGGCCCCTCGCTGCCCCCTCAGTCCGGGCTGATGGAGGCGGTGGATGCGAGGCGGGGGCCGGGGCTCGGCACCCCCGGCGCTCCCCGTGGCTGGGCGGGCGAGCTCGCCAGCAGATTTCTGGCTGCCTCCTCGGCGCGGGGCGGCCGGGCCAAGCGCTGCTCTCACCGCCATGTGACGGCCGCCTGCGCCGGCTGGCGCGCTAAAATGGCGAAGGGAGCCCCGGGCTCACGGGCCGCGCTCCCCACAAGGGGTGTTTGGGGGAGACTCCAAACCCAGGGCCCAACAAGTGGCCCCACTGCACCAGAGAGGAGAAAGAAGCCTGTAAAGCTCCCCCGTGCCCTCGCTGCTTCGTCGATTCTGCGCCCTCCACTCCCCCTTCGGGAGGCCGGGATGGGGGATGGAGGTGGTCCTGCTGCCAAACTGTGGGGAGCTCAGCGGGGAGGGGGTTCAGTGCCGGGGTCGTCTCCAGCGAGGCACAGGAGAGTGCTCAGTGCCCAAACAGGTCGATCCAATCTCTTTTAAAAATAGCCAAGTGTGTGCCCGGGGGGGGCGCGGGCTGCCTGGGCTCCGGGCCGCGCTGGCAGCCTGGCCCGGTGCCACCCATTGAATTACGGATCCCGCACCCCGGCCCCGCTGGCTGGCACGGTGCCCCCGGGCCCCAAGCGACACCCGCCCGCGGTCTCAGCGCGTGGGAACGACCCCCGGGCAGCAGGGCCGGCCCCGGGGGGTGTCACTGCAGGCCGGGTGCCCCCCGGGGCTGGCGCAGCTGCGGGAGAGCCCTGGCTCGGTGCCCGAGCGCTGACGGTAACAGGGCACGGTGTTACCGGCAGCGGCGCGGGCGCAGGCGCAGAGCTGGAGGATGCCGGGGCTGGGGGAGCTGCTGGCGCCGATGTGAGCAGTCCCAGCCCCACATCGCGGGCAGCAGCCTTCCCCCTTTTCCCCAGCTCTGCCAGCCGAGGGCAGGGGATGGGAGAGAGTTGAACACTGCTGTCTGCAGGCTTCTGCCCCGTGCCTCAGTTTCCCTTGGGGCTGGCTGGAGGGAAATTGTCCCCCTGCCTCATGTTCCGTGCCACAGAGCCCCAGCACCTCCTCAGGTGTCACTGCACTCCTCCGGCTGTCCACGGCGACAGCGTGGACCAGTAGGGCCCGGAGTGAATAGCGTGGTCAGGGTGGAAGATCCCTGGAGAGCGGAGGGAGCCAATGTGCCGTGGGGCAGATCCCACTGCAAGGGCTGGGGCGAGCGAGGCTGGGGGAAGGTGTGATTTGGGGGCCCTGCCCTGTCAGAGCCCCAGAAAACTCCTCATCCCAGTCTCGCAGTGACCCCAGGTCCGAGCGGCACCGCCTGTTCCGCTGCCCGTCCCACTGTCCATCCCTCTGCCGCCAGGCTGGGGTGGCCCTTACATAAACCCGGAACAGTCCTGCTTGTGTAACCTCCTTTATATAATACCCTGAACCGCCGCGTGTGCCGGGTAAATCCTGGCTGAGCCGGGCCGGCCGGCGCGCCGGGGCGCGGGACCCCCTCCCGCTCCGTGCCGCGCCCCCCGCCATGCCCGGGGACCTGCGGGGTGAGGCGGCTCCGCTGGGCCCCGGCCACCAGCGCTGCGGGGGCGGCAGCGCCTCCTCCCCCTGCCGAGCGGAGCCCCGGGGAGGTCCTGGCCGGAGGCATCCCCCGAGGTGGCGGGGCGGTGGCGGGGGGGACGGACGCGCCCCGCTGCCACGTACGCCGGCCGCGGCCAGCTGGCCCGGGCGGGAGCCTGGGAGGCGCGAGCACGTTGGCCGGCGGCTGCGAGCGAGCGGCGCTGGGAGCGAGCGCGTTTGTCCTCGGCCGACCCCGGCCGGCACGGGGAGATGGCAGCGGCCGGGGGGAACCCCCCCAGGAGGGCGGCGCGGCCGCCCCCTCGCTCAGCCCTGCCAGGCCTGGGCTCCATCCAGGGCTGCCGGCGTCCGCGGAGGCGAGCGGGGACAGATGGCAGCGGGGAAAGGGATGGGGAGAGCGGGACAGACAAAGGGAAGGCTGAGCCCCCCCTTCCCTGGACTCTCCCCTGCGGGGTGCTGGCATCCAGCCCCCGCGCCCTGGGCTGGGGGTACCTGGGGGCGCAGCTGCAGGGAGGGGGTGGGAGAGAGGACAGACGGATGGGAGAGGGAAAGGAGAGAAAGGAAGGGAGGGAGGGAGAAAGGAAGGAAGAAATTAAGGTGGAGAGAAAGGGAAAGGAAAAGGGACAGGGAAATATGCTGCCACTATCTTGCTGCCCCAGCAATTCCAGCCCTGTGGCAGAGCCCCACAGCACAGCCAGCGTCCCCCCCGAGTCCGATGTGCCCCCAACACGGCCCCTCCGATGCTCCCCCAAAAGCAGCCCCTGCACCACCACCACGCAGGGCTGAGGCAGCAGTTTTCAAGCCCCTCCTCAGGACTGGCCGAGACCCCAGTGCAGGGACCAGTGTGACAGGGGACCGTCCCCGTGCCCCAACTGGCAGTGCCAACCCTGATCGGGGGTGTAGGGGCGCACAGGGGGCTTGCCGGCGTCTGTTCCCCCCCTCCCGCGGCCACGGGCGGGAGGGAGCACCGTGGGCATCTGCCGCCCCAGCTGTCCCTTGCCAGCGCAGCACGAAGCCGGGCACCCGGCCAGGATGGCAACTGCGGCCCCGGGGAGGGCACGGCGCTTGCCAGCGCGGGGGGACGGCGGGTGGCGAGGGCGGGGGACGGCAGGTGCTCGTGAGAGGAGCTCGCTCATCTTTTATTCATCGGGTGCCTAACGGTGCGCGGAACCGCTCTGGCCCCTTGTCCCCTCGGGCGGCACAGGACGTGGCACCCCGTGCCAGGGCCCGGACAGGCACCGCTCACGCTGCCAGGCCGAGCACGGCCCCGCTCGCTTCGGCGGTGACGCGAGGCCGGGGCTGGCAGCGGGCACTGCGGGGAAGCCGTCCGGCTCCGGCACGCCGCCGGCTCGGCGCACTGCGGGAGAGCCGGGGAAGCCCTGACCTCCCCAAGGTCGCCGGCACATCGATCCGGAGAGCTCGAGCACATGGAAACCGCCCCGGCCGTGCCAGCGCCGGGCTCGCAGCGGGGCCGCGCTCGGCAGCAGCGGCACCCCGGGCAGTGACGCTGCACAAGACGGGGGTGGCACCCTGGGGAGCCCCCTCCCATCCCGCTGCTGCAGCACACAGCCGTGGGGGCAGGAGCGCAGCCCCTGCGGGTTCTCTGCTGTCTCAAACCCTCGTGTCCTTTCTCGGGGGTCTCCTCCTGGACTTGCTGGGCTCTGCCTGCCGCGTTCCCCTCAACCGCGGCCTCCCTGGCTGTTTGGCTGGGAGTAAAGATACCGGGAACAGAGGGAGGCTTTGCTCGTGTTCATCTGTGTGCTGGGGGGTTCTCCAGCCTGCCTGCCCACCGGTGCCCAGCTCTGCGAATGACAGATCCCAAATATTGTGAACCCCATCAATCTTCTCGTGACCCTGGCGATAAATATTTGCGCGGGGGCTGGCGGAGCGGCGGTGCCCGGGGAAACGCCTGCCCCTCCATCTGGAGGGGCTGAGCAGACGCTTGGCACGGCCGGCCTGGCACGGCCGCAGCGCGCCTGGGACGAGAGCCCTGGCACGGGCTCCCCGGCAGATTGGTGCCATCTGCCTCGCGCCGCACCCAGCGGTGAGGCTGGTGGGGGGAGATAAGGGGCTGCCAGGCGGTGGGAGACGCAGATGCTGGCACAGCGCGGGGGTCCCTGCCTCCCCCCAGGTGCTGTCTTCTGGCGGCGGCACGGCCGGGGCTGCCAGGAGCTCGATGCCACCCTGGGGCCCACGGCCTGCTTGCCCTGGGCACCCATCTGCTCCCACCCCGCTCGGCCTGGGGGCACTGCCGGGAAAAGCTCACTGCAGGGCAGAGCCTGGACCCCCCCTGCGCCCTGAGCATGGGGGCGCCGAGAACCTCAGGGGGGCCAGTACCGCCCCTGCTCTGCCTCTCCCCGGCTCTGGGAGCCTGGGTGGGAGGGGTGGGGTCCGAGGATGGGGGCTACCAGCATGGGGATACAAGGATGCATGGATGGCGCTGCAGGGATGGAGGCAGCACGGTGAGAGCGCAGCAAGGGAGCCCGTGGAGGTGGGGAGCACTGGTGGGAGGTGCAGGGAGGGGGGCACTGTGCCCCCCACCCCCCAGACTGGCTGCTGCCGACAGGAGCTGCTGGGAGGAATCTCTCCGTAATGCTCCGAAGGTCCTGGCACCATCGGCTGGGGAGATTGATTACCATTTTACTGCAATGCTTTTGACTTTCACCGGCGACCTCCGAGCTCCCCGAGCCCCCCCGCCCCCCCCGCCGCACACCCAGCTCTGGGCTGCAGCGCCGTCCCCTCCCCCACTGCGGTGTGCACAGCCCAGCCCTCACCCAGCCCCGCACTCATCCCGCACCCATCCTGCATCCAGCCCGGCTCCCATCCTGCACTCATCCTGCATCCAGCCCTGCTCCCACCCTGCACTGAGCCTTCATCAAACCTTGCTCCCATCCTGCATCCAGCCCTGCACTCATCCTGCATCAAGCCCTGCTCCCATCCCGATCCCATCCTGCCCCAAAGGTGCCGGGGGTGCTGTCGCAGGGCCGGTGCTGCTCTGGGAGGACTCCCTGCACCCCACGGCCACCCCAGGGGGCAGCAGGGCTGGGACGGGACCTTCCCGCAGCCTAGCACAGCTCCTGCCTCAGTTTGCCCACCCGGGGGCACGGAAAGCCGAGGACAGCAGGAAGAGTCGAGGGGCAGAGCTCGCCTTTGACATGGGCCTGGGGGGGCTGTCCGGGCGCTCAGCCCCTGCCAAGGCTGCCCCAGCCCGCGGGTGGGGAGCGCAGGGCCGGGGGCTCCTCCATCCCCCCCTCCCCGGCGTTGCCAGAGCAGCGGCTGGGAAATTGTGCTGACACCGGCAAAACCGGGCGGCGGGGGCGGGGGAGCGCGGGCGCACGTGCTCGGGCTGATAACGGCGCTGCGGGGGCTGCGGGGAGCCCGGAGCGCCCGGCCGGGGGGGCTCTGAACGGGACGGAGCCTCCCAGCCCCCGCCTGTGGGGCTGCGGATGCTGCGGGGGAGCGGGCAGGCAGGAGAGGGCAGGAGCGGGCAGGAAGGAGGGAGAGGCAGAACCAGGCAGGAGGGGGCAAGAAGGAGGGAAGATGCAGAATCAGGCAGGAGGGGGCAGGTAGGAACGGGCAGTGTGCCGGGCAGGAGCAGGTAGGAAGGAGCAGGAGGGCAGCGTGTCGGGCAGGGAGAAGCTCGTGAGCCCACCAGGCTGTGGTACAGAGATCCCCAGCACCCCTCGAGTGCTGTCAGCAGCCTGGCCATGCCATGCACGGTCCCATCGATGTGGTGGCTTCTTCCCTGCCTCAGTTTCCCCACCAAGGTGGGAGGCCGGAGACCCCTCCCATCGGCCACAGCCTGACAGAACATGCCCACCGTGGGCTGGGACCAGGCCATGCCGAGCACCCAGCACCCTGCAGCACCCCAGGGGTCCCATGCTATTGCTCCTGACCCATGCTGGTCCCCCTTAACCAGGGCCAGAGCGACCTTAACAGTGAAAGTGAGAGGCTGCCAGGCCTTATCAGGGAGTATTTACAGCCGCTGTGTTCCCAATTAGACAGTCAGGTGACTGCGGCTGCTGGGGACCCAGACACCGGGGTCAAGGTCGCCGCTGGAGGGGCGGGGGTGGGAGAGGGGCAGCCACCTCCCGGGGACAGCAGCTGGACACGGCATGGCCAGCGAGGCACACCAGGTGGCAATGGGGACCCGCTGCAGAGGCTGTGGGGGTTCTGCTCCCTGCCTTCAGCCTGGCCACTGTAGGGCCCCCAGTCCAGCATCAGGGTGCCCCCAGTTCAGGGTGCTCCAGCCCAGTGTGACGCTGCACCTCCAGCTGAGCCAGCACAGCGTGTCCCCAGTCCAGCTCAGTGTGCAGCAGCCCCGTCCCAGTGAGTACAGGGTGCCCCCAGTTACAGCGTGCAGCAGCCCAGCCCAGCCCAGCACACACAGCCCACTCCTGTCTGGGTGCACAGGGCACCCCCAGCCTGCACCCTGGGACCCCCTTCCCAGCAGGGCACCCATCCTTCCCGTGCTGGGTCCCTTGGTGCCACGGAGCGGGCAAGTCACGTGCATGGGCACAGGTCCTGGCAGCACACGTGCTGGCACACGGGGGCACGGCTGGGCAGACAGGTCCTGGCTGCACACGTGTGTGCAACCATGGATGTGCCCCACACCAGCCCAGGGTCCCAGCTGGGCCCTGGGGCAGGGTCTGGCCCTGGCTATTCCCTGCTGGAGGCTGTGCCCCACCTTTCCCCAGAGCCACGAGGGCCTGGTAGAAACCCCTTCCCTGGGTGGTGGGGGAGGTCACATGCCTGCCCTGCCTCAGTTTCCCCAGTGACACCCAGCATATCCCATGGATAGCTGGGCAGAGAGTGCGCCCATCGTGATTCACAACTCTGGCACCTGATTTGCTGGCACTGCTGGCACCACAGTGGCCTCTGTGGTGTCACTGTCTGTCCCTGGGCTCTGGCCAGTACCAGGCAAAGAGCCACAGCCCCACGTTCCCCCTGCCCTGGTGCTGATGAGGGTGGGCTCACGGGGCTGGGGGACATCACCTGGTGCTGTGGGCATGGGCAGGAGGTGCTGCCAAGAGGGGACCAATATCCTGCCACCCCTGCACACCTGGGTAGCCTGGCCTGGCCAGAGGTGGCCAGGAGACCCTTAACTGCCCCTAGGGCTGCAAGTCCCAGACCCTCCTGTCTGTGAGCCAGCCTTGTGCCACAGCCCAGCCCACAGCTGGGATCACACAGCAGCTCCCCTGGCCCCTCACACACCTGGGGGTGCTGGAGGATGGCAGGGTGAGTGGGGCACCCCAGCTGCTGTCAGGGTGTCTGTGCCACATGTCACCAGCCGAGGACAACAAACCTGCCCAGGTAAAATCCCTACACTGAGCCTCCCCTTCCCAGCATGTGGGGAGGTGATGTGAGCTGGTGGAGAGAACAATGGCTCAGGGACCTGAACTGAGAGAGAGAGCTGCTGCCTGCGCTGCACTCCGTGACTCAGTTTCCCCCTTTGGGAGCAGGTTTGACCCTCCTTGCTGCAATGAAAGCAGCCAGTTCTCCCAGCAAGTCCATGGCACCTCCAGGCAGGTGAAGGGCCAGGACCAGTATCCCCAGCAGGAGCTGCCCCCACCATTATTGCTGTGCCCTCCCCAGCCAGCCTCGCTGCCCTGTCCCTGCTCTGGCACCAAGGGGTTGGCACCATAGTCCATGGCAAATGGGCACTGCTGGACCTCCTCCAGCTCCAGCCCTTGGGGATGCACCAGGAACAGGCTGCCCCTCCCCTGCCCACGCTGCCCACTCACTCTGCTCAGCTAGGCACAGGATGTGGGGTTAGCTCTGGGTTTAACCCCCAAAACTCCATGCTGGGAATGCCCAGAGGCAGCAGCATCCTCAGGCACCTTTGTGTGCTGCTCCTGGGCAGCTGGGATCAGCCCTGGCTGGGGGAGAGGCGCCAGGTGGGGGGCAGTTTGGAGAGGGAAGCACTGCGAGGTCTGCAATGGGAAAGGTGTTTGGGAGCGGTGTCCCCAGCTGGAGACGGGGATGGGACAGGTGGGGAGGGACAGCTAAAGCACAGGCAGGCCCTGCCCTGCAGGCACACAGCACCCACCTCTCTCACGGACGAAGTAGGCCAGGTAGAGGTCGAGCTCCTTGACGGAGACGCTGATGTGGTGGGGCTGGACGCAGAGGATGGGGTTGGTGCACTGGCCCGACTTGACCAGGCGCTCGCCGTCGGTGCTCTCCAGCGGGATCCCTTTGAAGAGGATGACCATGACCAGGTCCAGCCGCCACACCTTGTCCGCCTGCCGCAGGCAGTCGATGCGGCGCATCTTGCCCTTCTGGTCGGGGTTGGAGAGGACGCAGCACGAGGGCTTCTTGCCCGTGATGGAGAGCACGAAGTCCTCGCGGCACTCGGGCCGGATGTCCTTGCGCAGCTTGGCCAGGAGGCGCGAGGCCCATTTCTGCTTCACCTCCGGCTTCTCGCTCAGCAGCTCGTCCTTCACCGCCCTCTCCTCATCCTTCGTCATCCTCTTCTCGTGCTTCTTGAAGTACTTGCGCTTGCGGGCCTGCAGGTTGAACCAGGTGTAGGCAAAGGCCCTGACGTGGGGGAGCAGCGCCTCGATGAAGGGGTGGAACTCATCCTGTGGGAGCAGAGGGACAGGGGGTCACTCCTGGCCGAGTCGCTCCAAGCTCCCTCCCGAGGTGGCTGTGGAGCCCTGGGGACCTGCCAGGCTCATTCCCACTGCGCTGCATTCCAGTGCAACCAGAAGAAAAAGCTGTGGCAGAGGCACATGCCCAGCAGGGTCAGGGATCCTCTCACCACCCAGCGAGGTTATCCCCATTCCAGCAGACCTCCATAAATCCCACCTGCAATTTTCCCGAGCCAACAACCTGCAGGGAGTGGCTGGGCAGTACAGGAGCCAGTGCCACAAAGAGACAGGCTCCTGCATAGGGCTGGCCACCTCAGCAGCACCCGGACCCTCTCCCCTTTGCAGGATCTGCTCCCACCAGGTGCAGAAATCCCACCTGGAATCCCAGCTGACACTGTGCCCACCGGAGCCGCTGTGCGGGCGTCAGGCGCTGCCACACCACAACACCCCAGGGCCGGCTCCCCCACGCCTGCAGCATTCCGGGTGCTCCCACTCGAGCTCTGGGTGCCTTGGACCTCTCCACTCCCTCTGGACCAGTGAGAAACTCCCCCAGTTTGCCCCAGTTGCAGCCAGCCCGGCGGCTGGCGCCTGGCCCGGCACACAAGACGTGCTCTGACTGCCTTTTTCCATTTAGTGAGCGCTGCTGGATGAGTCCAGCCCCAAAAAGAAAACAAGGAAAATGCATCCCCATCCCTGGCCCCTCCTTCCCGCATCCCATTTTTTTTCCAATTTGGAAAATCAGTGCTTCCTGGCTGGGGGCCCACAACCCCACCATGGGATGGAAAGGTGTTGGGAGCCTTCCTGGTGAGGAGCAGCACAGCTTGGAAAGCAGCAGGCAGAGGGTTGGACATCCCTGTGTGGAGCCAGGGCAGCACCAAGCTGGTCCCCAAGGGCAGGATTTGGCCCTTGGGGTCCCTCATGACTGTGGGGAGGAGGAGGAGGAGGAAGGAGCTCAGCTGGATTCCTGCCAGGGCTGAGAGAGGGGTGGCAGGTGACAACTGCCACTGCCATGCCACAGGGTCATGCCTGGCGAGGGTGCCAAGGCCAAGTGCTGCTCTGAGGTGAGGAGGTGGCCACAGGAAAGGACAGAGCTGTGGGATGGGGTGAGCACTCCAGATCCAGCCCCACTCATCCCAGAGCAGCGATGCCATTCCCTGGCTGAAGCAGCTGTGTCCCAGAGTGACCCTGCCTGGAGGGAACAATGTCCCCTGAAACAGCTCCCGGCAAGGATTGGCCCCATGCAGACCCTGCTACTCCCACTTGTTCCCAAGTCCAGCACAGATCCCATTAACCCTAAATCTGCTCCCCCAGCACAAACCCTGACAACAGCAAGCGTGGCTCCCTGGGTGTCCCCTGAAGCAGTGACCCCTGCACAGACATCCCAGTGCAGACCCCACTGTCCCTGAACCCAGCACAGACACCGGTAACTGCCAGCCCCAACCCCCAGCACTGCCCCACTAACGCCCCAAAAGCCCCTGCACGCACAGATCCTTCCTCATGGGACAGACCCTGCCACCTCTGGGCCTGCCCCTCTCTGGACCCAGAGTTGTGGCCCCACAGGTGTCCCTGCCATACTCAACAAGGGACAGGGGACTGTCCCCTCACTGGGAGCTCCACGGGGACCCAAATCTGCAGGCAAAGCCATCCTAACCCTGGGGACCCTGCCCAGGGGACTCATCCTGCCCGAGGAACCCCTCTTGGCCTGGGGAACCTGTCCCCACCGGCTGCTCCCGGGGCCACCACAGGGTCTGCTTCCCTCTTCCCTCCCCAGCAGCAGCCGCTAATTCAGTGCAGCTGGGCAAGGGCTGGGCATGTGTCTTAAATCAGGGAAGAAGGTCAAAGAAAAGTAAGACAGGAGCCGAAAAAAGCAGCAGTGAGTTCCAAAAACAATACTTGGCCGGGGCGGTGGGCGGCTGATCTTCCTTGGTGGCCGGTTATTCAGACGAGCCCGACAAATTGCTGCCATCCCCTGGCCCCGCCACCCTCCCCAGGCAGCCGGCGGCGGGGCTGGCCCAGGGACACCGCGCCATTGTCCCCATCCCTGCTGTCCCGCTCGGGGACTGCCACCCCTGCAGGGAAGCGGGGCAAGAACCAGGTTATCCGGGCTGGGCTGGGTGAGGCAGCACCCGAGGGTGCTGTGGGGGCCGGGGGCTGTCCTGCCCAGGTTCTGTGCCCTCCCCCGCCACCGTGCCGAGAATTCACAGTTCCCTCTTGGACCCATAACCGAGACCCTCCAAAAACCCCTCTGCGTGCCGAAGCCCCCGCAGCCCTCGGTGCCCCCACGGCCGGGGCAGCCCCCCCGCCCTGGCCGGGATTAGGGCAGGCCGGGAGCTGCACCCAAAGCCAATCAGCCCCTCGCCAACTTTCCCTCCCGCCCGGCTTAACCCGCGCCGCGATGCCGCCGTTAAGCGGCTTTAGCAGGGCAGGCGAGGGCGGCTGGGGGGCATCGGGACAAGCACAGGGGAGCGGCGGCGGCTGCGGGGCCGAGGGGACACGCCAAAGGACGGGGGGACCGTCCCCACCGTGCAGCAGCGAGCCCCGCAGCCGGGCACACCATCCCCGCTGGCACCGGCCGGCTTCACACCCGGGAAGGCAGAGGCAGGGATGCGCTGTCTGTCTGTCCGTCCCAGTCCCAGTTTCCCAGACCCTGCTGTGAGCTGGCACAGACATCCCAGTGCAGACCCCACTGTCCCTGAACCCAGCACAGACACCGGTAACTGCCAGCCCCAACCCCCAGCACGGCCCCACTAACGCCCCAAAAGTCCCTGCACGCACAGATCCTTCCTCATGGGACAGACCCTGCCACCTCTGGGCCTGCCCCTCTCTGGACCCAGAGCTGTGGCCCCACAGGTGTCCCCCAGCCCAGCAGCCCGAGCGCCGGCAAAAGACTGGTTAAGTGTTTCTCCTGCTGTTTTTCCTTTGCGGGGCTGGGAAGCAGAGACGTGCTGCAATACCCCAGACGAGGCTGCTCCCGGGGCATTTCCGGATGGGAATCTGGCAGCAGAGCCTGCGCTTGGGCCTCATCCAAGCCAGGCTTGTAAAGCCCTGCAACCCAGGCAGGAGCACGCCTGCGCCGGGCGCTGCCGGCCCCGCTCCGGGCCCCCCTGCACCCCCTTGGAGGGGCTGCGCAGCGCTGGCTTCCCATGCCAGCTGCTGTCAGGGGAAACTGAGGCACGGGTCAAGTCCGGCTCTGTCCTGCGGTGGAGCGGGGAGAGGAAGGAGGGATACTCCGTGTGGAGCTGGCCATGCCATGGAGGATTAACTCCTCCGCAGCCCAGGGTTTGGGAAGGGGCACAGCTGAGGCGCTGCCTCTCCCCGTGCTCCTGCCACCGGCTCGGCAGCACTGGGGACACTCTGGGGACAGGGGGGATGCTCCGTGCCACGCAGGGACACGGCAGCTGGCACGGGCACCGCGGCATGGGCTGGCCACCCTCCGAGCATCCTCCGCTCCAGCGCCTTGTCCAAACAGGTCGGGCTCAGTGAAACAGCCTGAATTTTCCAATGAAAAAAAAAAAAAAAAACCCACGTTTCCTCAGGAAATTCCCGAGCAGTTTTCACGGGGGAGGCGCTGGGGTGAGGGGCGGAGGAGGAGGAGCGGGACGGGAGGGGTCAGACACTTCGGCAGTTGGTTTTGCTCTCCCACCAGCCCGGCCTGGGCTGCGGGGAGCAGCGGGATGCGGGACAGCCCTGCAGGGACCACACAGGGCTCGCTCCATGCAAGGATGCTCAGCCGCACGCCTCCGAAGCGCTGCCGGCTCCTGCCAGGTCCCCGCGGCCCTGCGAGCCCGGGCAGGGGCTGGCAAGCCGGGCCCCCTTGGGAAGCCTTGGCGTGGTGGCAGCGGAGGGGGGGATGCGGCTACAGAGGTTCCGGTAACCCTGAAAATCCCGGTACCTTTAAAGGGCACGGCAGGGACTTGCTTTCTCCTCACCAGAGCCCACAGATGCCCTCAGCACGGACCGGAGCCTCCGGTAGCGCTTATAACTGTTCGCCGAAGCGGCTCTGGGTAATGAGTTAACCTGGTAATGAGACCTGTTGCCGAGACAGATGCAAATGATTGGGAAGTGCTCATTAGAGGGGATGGAAGGAGGCACTTAGGCCCTGAAAGGCACCCAGCCCTTCCCGGGGCCGCCCTGCACCCTATTAGAGCCCATTTTGCAATAATTGCTCCAGAGGAGGAAATCTATTTGGATTCATCATAAAGTATTTATTAACAAGAGCTTATTCATAATTTTTGCTGCTCGCCGGTGTGGCGCGGCCGGGCGTCCCGGCCTGCTCTGCATCGGAACGCGTTCCCCGGCCCGGGACAGAGAGAGAGCGGCAGGGCTGGGGCGGGGCAGGAGGGGCACGGGGGCACCGAGGCTCCCGGGGCAGGTACGGGCTGTGCGGGCCTTGCTGTGCACACCCGGCCCCACGACACAGCTGCCGTGGGGCAGAACACTCTGTTACAGCCGCGTTCTCCCCCAGCTTCTGGCTGACCCAGCCCCTCGCTTGCAAAACCCCTCCTCAGCCCACGCCGGGGCACAGAGCCGGCGCCCAGGGCACCTGGCTGGCACCCGCGGCACAGGTGGAGGTGAAGGCAGGACACTGTGCAGCCTCCTCGCACTTTCTGTCTCCAGATCCTGCGGTTCATTTCCCCCCGGAGCCAAGAGCATCCCCCAGCCAACACCCACACACGGCTGGGGGCTGTGGGTGGGCAGCACTGTTCCCACTGCGGGTTCTGGTGGAAGAGTGAGCACAAATGGGGCAGAGAGAGACTCCCAGCCCTCATTTGCTGCCGCGATGTTCAGGATCAGCCCAGGAGCGGGGGGTGGGCTGGTACAGCCCCTGGTGCTCACCACGCACCCAGGACCCCTCACTGAGCCACCCTGGGGTCTCCACACCTGGCGCTGCCCAAAAACCCCCGCCCGGTGCCGCGAGCCCCCCGGAGCGGGCAGGTCCCGCCGCCCCCGGGCCGGGCCGGTGCCCACCTGCCCGCGCCGACGTGCCGGGGCGGGAGCGGAGCCGGCGCTCGCCCTCGCAGGTGCTGCGGCTGCGAGCGGGGGCGCGGGGAGCGCGCCGAGGCCGCGGGTCACAGGAGGCCGCGGCGGCACAGAACCTGCCAGTTGCTTTGGAAAACAGCAGGAAGAAAAGCAGCTCTCTTGGCAGCCCCGGGCTCCGGTGCCAGCGCTGCCTGGGCCCCCGCCAGCCTGCGCAGCCCTCCCCGCAGCCGGCAGCCGGGGGTGGCCCAGGTGGGATGGAGCCGCAGGGGGCTCGCGGTACGTGCCCCGACACCGTGCCCAGCACCGCCTCTGGTCTGCCTGCGTGCACCCCCGCCCCAGCAACAACTGGCACTGCCGGTCCCCGCTTTCCTGAATGCACCCCAAAGTGGGGAGCAGCGTGCCCAGCGTGCAGGGAGGGGCACGGATGCCCCAGGGATGCACCCGGGCTAGCACTGGGTGGTGGAGGGGCCAGGAGGGTTCTGCTGAGGGAGACTCGACAGTGTGAGAGCCCAAAGCCACTCGCTGCCTTCCTGGAGAATCACTTGGACTTCCCACGTGCCTCAGTTTCCCCAGGTGCCGTCTCTGCGCGTCCCCTTTGGGGTTTGGGAGCCGACGGCTCAGCCACTTTCCCAGGGTGACCCCACCTGCCCCCAGGGTGAGGCGCTGCCTTTCCAAAAATAAGGAAACTGAGGCATGTCACCTGCCAGGCCAGCCCACAGAAGAGGCGGGATGCGACGGTGACTGCTGAGCTCTGGGAGAGGCCTGGGAGCGGCACTGGGGGACCCAGCCCATGGCCACGGAGATGTCCCCTCGTCCTAGGAAGCATCCCGTGGCCAGCAGCACCAGAGCCACGTGGCTTCCGAGCCGAAACCCCCCCGGGGCTCCAAGGAAGGGAAATGTTTTATGGAACTGGAAAAAAAAAAAAAGAAAAAAAAGAGCTTTGCCAACGGGTCCTGGCGCTGCTGCTCCTCCGCCCTGCCCTGCGCCAGCGCGGGGCCCTGGGGGTGGCCTGTCCCCCATCCCTGCTCCTGGCACACGAGGGGCTGCAGTGTCCCAGACCCACAGCTCTGCCCATCCCAGAGCCCAGGGTCAGCCTGGGAACTGCCAGGACGCGACCTGGGGATGGAATTTGTTCCCAGCAGCACAGAGGGAAACTGAGGCAGGAGATCTGTTGGGGTTGGCAGTACCCTGTTCACTCTGGGGAGGGGGCACCGCCACAAAGGGTCCCCCCAGCCCCCCCATGCCGGGCCCAGGGCTCTGAGCCCGGCTTTAGCCCCTGACGCAGGAGGTTTTATTTCCCTCCCAACATATTTTTAGCCCTGCCTGCTTTGTCCTGGCCTTTCCGAGGGGGATTAATGGTGCACCATTAAAGGTGGGGGTGCAGAGAGGCGTCCCCAGCTCCGTCCTGGGGGTGGTTGGTGCTGGGGGTATCTCTGCAGCCCCTGATGGGCAGTGCTGTGATGGGTTTGTGGGGCTCACTCTGCTGCAAATCCAATCCCGGGAGCAAGTCCGTGGTTAAAAATAGCCCCGGCCTTTTCGGCGACCTCGCAGGAGGATCGGCCACCCCGGCGCCCTGGAGGTGAGGAGTTCACGGCCCCCCCGGCCCAGCTGCGCCTTTGCTGTGCCACGGATGTGCCAAAGGCTCAGCCCCTCCTGCAGCATCTCATCGGGACAACCTGCCAGGACCCTCCACAGAGAGAGGAGAAACTGAGGCACGGGTGGGGCCTGGAGATCAAAGGGGCCGGACAGGGTCAGCTCTGAGCCTGGCCAGAGCTTGCACTGAAGGACGGGACTGGTTCAGCGGGGTGGAAGGGGAATGTTCATCCGCTTTCGGCAGCTCAGCAGAGCCTTCCTGGGCAGATTCAAAGGCTGAGCCCGGCCGGGTCCTATTTCGGGAGGGTTTTGGACGCCTCCCAAGTGACAGAAGTGGGTGGGGGCTGACCTGCACAAAGGGACTCTGTTCGGGCCTGGGCTCGGCGGTGCCCGGCGCGGGGCCGGGGCCGTGCCGGTCCCTTTGCTCCCCTGGGACGGGTCCGCAGCCCGGGCTGGGCCGGGCCGGGCCGAGCGCCCTCCTCCCGTGCCGGTGCCCACCTGGCTGTAAACCGAGGCGCGGGGCGGGACCGCGCTCGCCTCGCGGTGCTGCTGTAACCGCTAAGTGACACTGCCATACCGCGGGGACGGCCGTGCCAACCTGCCTCGTGACGTGGGCTCCAACAGCCACCCGCCCTGGGCTACCTGCCCAGGCTGGCCCCGAGCCATCCCCTAGGGGAGTCCAAGGTCCTGCCGTGGGGTCGGCGCTCTGGGAGCCAATCCCCCTGTCACAGCTCCACGGGGGAACAGGAAAAACCCCCGGACGGGCCGGGTCCCAGCGGCTCCGTGCCACCACAGGGCACACCGGGGTACCAGCACCGCTGGCCCTGGCACTGGAAGTTCTCCTGCATCACCTCACCCTGACCCTGCTCAGGGGGGCTCCAGAGAGCTCCGGGGCCGCGGTGCCACCACCGAGCCGAGCACATTGTCACTGTCCCCGCCAGCAGGGCTGGGAGCGCCCACGGGCACCGGCAGCAGAGAGCCGGGATGGGGCTGAGTCCTCACCAAGGTCATGCTGGGCAAGCTCCCGTCCCTGTCCCCACATGGGACGCAGCAGTTGCGGCTCGGCCCCGGCTGCCGCTGGTGACTCCTCTCTCCAACCAATTCCCCACCGCAAGGCGAGGAAGCTGCTGAGCGCGTCCCGGTTCCCTCCGGCGGTACCTCAGGATGCGATGCAGTCATCGTTAATGCATCTGGACTCATTTATGGGGATGAGAAAATGTTTCCAGGTTTCCCACAAAGTCCCATTAAGATCCCAGTCCCTCTCTATTTTTAGTGCCCTCATCAACAACGCCTTTCCCAGCCACCCCGGCGCTCCGGAGCCCCAGGGGGCTGGCAGGGCACCCTGGGCACACACCCTGGGCATACACCTGCCTGGCTCTGAGGGGAGCTGAGCTGCACCCAGACTGGGCAAATGGAGAGGCAAACCCTGACCCCGCAGCTTTGCACCCATGGGTGCACCCTGGGGGTGGGGGTGCCCCAGCCTGGCATTTGCCTGGGAGCACAGAAAGAAAGAAACGTGGTGAGAAACAACAGAAGAAGCCACCCCAGGTCACAGCATCAGTGGAGGCTGCAGGACCCCACGGAGGATGGAGAGTAGCTGGGTCTGAGCATCGCTGCAGGTGTGGGGTCACGCCCTGCAGCACCAGATTGTCACCTGGCCATGGCCATGTCCCAGCCAACCCGTCCCTCAGCAACCCCCGGCGCCCTGGCAGCGTCTCCTCGCAGGCCGCGGGTGCCCACAGGGCTCTCGGTGCAGCTGGCAAGGGCGCCTGGATCCTGCCCTCGGCGCTGCGCCCTCCGAGCTATCTATAGCCATGACCTCAGCGGGAACCGGGGCAGGACCCGGCCGCGCATCGTCCCTTCTTGGCAGGGCCACCGCCTCAGCCCCCACCCGGCACAGAACCGCCGCCAAGCCGAGCCTTTTATCCCGTACGTTCGCTAATCCGGCGGGATTCGATGTCAGGGGCTGCCCACGGGAGGCTCACAAAGGCCGTTTCCAGGGGTGCCCAGCCAAGCCATGGAGAACGCCAGCGGGCAGGGCAGGGCAGGCGGCGGTGCCGGGTGTCACCGCGCTGGGTGACAGGCTCTGACCCCGGGGCTGGACGGCAGGGAATGCGTGTGACCCGCCCGCGAAGAGGTCGAGCAGGGGACGTCCTTGCGTAGGCAGGGGTGACATGAGGACACCCCGCAGCTGCGCCCCGCAGGCGTCGGGGTCACAGCCTCCCGCAGAGCCGGGGGTCGTGGGGAGGACCTGCTCGCTGTGCCCCGGGGGAAGCGGGAAAGGGGTGGCCCAGAGGAGGGGAAATTCCCCAGCTTTTTTCTCCAACAAACTCCTTGGCTTGTGCAATTAGAGAAATTTGTTTAACAAACTCCCGGGGGAGCGGAGCGGGAAGGTGGGGTGGCGCGGGGCCAGGGCGCTGCTCACACAGGCCCGCGCCCTCCCCGCCTGCGCCTTTGATCAGCAGCGCACGGCGCAGGGGGACGGGAGCCCTTCCCCGGTGTGCCACGGAAATGCCACGGAAATGCCCCGCACCCTGCGGACACGCTGCCCGCGGCACCCTCTGCCACGTGTCCCCTCAGCCGCTGCTTCGCAGCCCCCTCCGCTCGTCACCCCCATTGCCATGTCCCTGGGGCCCGCCGGGGTGGCACGACCCTGGCACCGTGCCACGCTCAGCCTCCAACCCGCGGCCGCAGGTGCGCACACGTGTGTGCCCGCCGTGCCCGCGCCCAGCGCAGGCTCCGGGCGCGCACCCGCCCGCTCGCTCCCGCTCTCTTTCTCATGCGATGCCATTTCCATCAAAAACTCTTTACTCGGCACTTTTCCCCTCATTGGTATTCACGCCGCGCTCTCGCTGTCCTGGCGCACAGGTTACTAAAGGAGATTTTGCGGCGCAGCGTGGCGGGGGTCACATTTCAGCCTGCGCCGTCTCGCTTTCCCAAATCGCTGGGCAGCAGCCAGGGACGGCGGGAGGGGGTGCAGGATCCGGCACATCGCAGCTCCCGCCAGGCAACCGTGGCACCGAGCGGCCCCGTCGCCCGTGGCAGCGGGGCGAGGCGGGCTGGCGGCTCTGCGGCACACAGTGATGGGTGGCTCCCTGGGGACAGCCAGCAGGTCACCGGCGCTCGCCGTCCTCCCGGCAGCCCCACGGGCCTGTGCAGTGTGCGAGCACCTCAGAAAGGGGGTCTGAGCAGAGGCAACTTAGCGTTGCCACCACTCATCAGCACCCAGATGAGCCCTGGGTGACATCCACCGTGAGAGTGTACCCCCAGAATGACACGCTGGGTGTGGGGGGAGCAGTGGTGCCTCTCTGTTTCAGGGCTGGTTTGGGGAAAGGGGAAATGTCTGGGTGGAAAATCAACATTTCTCTCGTATGGGCTTTTTTTTTTTTTTCCTTTGAAAGCAAAAATATTTCTTGGTTTTTCGTGATCAGAAACATGTTGGGGGTTTTTTTGGACAACAGCCGGTCAAATACCATTTCCCCGTGAAGGGAATGCAGGGGCCCTTTGCAAGGAGAGCGAAAACCTTCTTAAAAAACAAAGTAAAACCCACAGTTAAAAAAAAAAAATCCACCCAGCTATGGACTTGAATAAGCTCCCAGGGAAGAGGGGTCAGCAGGAGGGCCGGATCCCAGCGTTCCTGTGCCAGGCAGTGCTGCTGGAGTGCTGGTGGTGGTGGTGGGGAGGGCAATGTCCACGGCAGGCAGCCCAAAGCCCAGACCTGGGGATTTCGCCCAAAACGCTGCCCAGCGCTGGCTGCCGGCCGGGGAAGGAGGATTAATGCGCTTTTAGAGCAGTGGTGAGTTAACCGAGAAATCAATCCTTGGCAGTGGCTGGCCCCAGGTCCCCCAGCGCGTGAGCGCTGCCGCACCTGAGCCACGGGATCCTTTCCCAGCTCCTCTCCAGGACTTGGGAAGCTCCGGGTCTTGGCGGGCGGCGCAGGGCGCTGGGTCCCGGCCAAGCTGGCACAGAGCGCCCGGCCGCGGGGGATGCCCGCCCAGGGCCGACGTGACGGACGGCGAGCGCGGGTGCCAGCCAGGCCCGGCATGCCCGGGGGTACCCTGAGCATCCCCTCCCTGCAGCTGGCACGTCCCTGGGGTCTGCACACCCCCCCTGGAGGGTGAGATCTCAGAGTGCCTGGCTGCCAGGGCAGGGAGGGAGGCTGAGCTCAGGCTTTTGCCTGCACCGATTTGTTGCATTCAAAAGCATCTTGGTACCGAAAACCCATGAGGTGAAGCTTTGCCCCACTCAGACTCAGCCGCAGCAGCAGCCCTCAGCCATGCCGTGTGGACGTCACCAGTGATGCCACATGATCCTGGCAGGGCTCGGCACCCACTGATGCCCTGGCTGCTCCCATCGCCCTCGCCACCCTGCCTCGACCTGCCCGGCACACCCCAAGGTGCTGTTGGAGAAATCCTCTCCTCATGGGTCCCTAAGGAGCACATCCCCGCCACCCCAGGGCCCTGCCTGCACTTCCCAGCTTGGGTGCAAGGACTGCTGGGGACAGCAGCCCCCCCAGCCCCCTCCCACGGGCTGCCAGCCCCCTCGGAGATGCTCTGTGCTGGCACTGCCATCCCTGCGCCGAGGAGCCACAGCACGGCCGGGGGTGGCAGGCAGCGTGCCAGCTTCACAGGGAGGGATTTTACCTCCCCAACTCTCCTTCTTCCCTTCAGTGAGGGACTCTGGGGATGCTCCCCACCACCGTCCCCATCCCCATCCTGCCACCAAGGGCTTGGCTTGTGGCTACAACAGGTGCAGGCACAACGGCAGTGATGGGGGGAAAACGGGCACCCCTTGGGCTGCAGGGATGTGTCCAGGGCCAGGCACACGGATGGCTGGCACAGGCACCATCGGGCAAGGAAGGTGGGTGAGCAGACAGGGCAAGCTGTCCCTGTCCCTGGGGCCATTCCCAGAGAGCCTTGCCTGGCAGAGACCTGCCACCACCTCCAAAGACAGGACACACTGACCCTCCCTTTCCCTGGGAGTACCAAATCCCCACTCAGGCCCTCCCCACCATGCACAGCCCGGGGTCGGGACGGATCCCTCGGTGCCACCGTGGCAGCTCTGCCCCAGGCCCCTGAGCTCCCCACTCGGGGAGCCGCCTTTCTCTCTCTTTGCTGTGCCCTGATAAGGGCCAGCTGGGCCAGCCCTTGCCATGGTTCCTCTGCCCAGCGAGCCTTGCCACGCCAGCACCGCCTTGGCCACACCGTCCCCGCCACAGGCACCCCTGCAAGGGGAGAAACCGCCGGGTCCAAACAGGATCAGGCTCCTGGCATCCATGCCCAGCCCTGCCAGGCTCAGGGGAATAGAAAAGGGAGCTATTCCCAACTGCTCCAAGAGCTCCGGGCAGGGCTCTGGGCTCTGGCAGCTGGGCTTTGTTCGGCAGTCTGCAAAGGCGTGCGCACACCCGCAGCGCTGAGATCGCTCCCTGCCCTGGCACACAGGGAACTGTGGGCATGAGGGGCCTGAACCACGGTCAGGGAGGGAACCGTGGGCAGGGCGAAGCTGCCCAGGGAAGGGAGAAATCGGCAGATACCTGGAAAAAGGGCGGCTGATTTACTGCACGAGGCCCCAGACAAGTTCAAGGTGATGAGGGGGAGAGCGGCACAGCGTGAGCGCCGGCCAGCAGCCCCTCACACAGCTGCCTTTATCCCCTCCCTCCCGTGTGCCCGTTCTGGCCCTCCGGCCCAGCATCAGAACCCCCCTGAACACCGGATCTGCTTCTCCCGGGTGAGGATTTAAGCTGGGACCGGGCAGGAGCAGCGGGCAGGGCTCGCCAGGGCAGGCGGGCACGGCGGGCGCCGCGGGGAAAGCGAGGATCTCCCGAAGGTTGCATTTAAAGAACAGCCTCATTGTTTTTCCCAAACAATACTCAGCAGATGGGAGAATTGAAAGTGTGTTGCAACCTTCCCTCTCTTCCCCCGCCATGCCCGGCTTGCTGCTCCCATCCTTTGGCAGCCGATCTGAGCTCCCGGCTGGAAACCAGTTCTCGGGAGCTACTGGTGGAGGGGGTGAGCACCGGGGCTGAAAAGCCTCGGCGCTTTTGGGAAGGGGGTTTGCCAAAGGATGCCCCACGAGATGTGCCCAGCAGGCAGCTCCCAGCCCCAGCCACATGCCTGCAGCAGCCCAGGGGTGTGTGGGGCTGGCCGTGGCCGCGGAGAGGTGGGATCCCCTCGGATGCCTGGAGATGTGGCTGTGACCGTGCCACGTGGCTGCAATGCTTCTGGCAGCCCAGCTCCACCCCCCAGGCCCGGAGCTGTGCCCGTTTGCTGGTACCAAGGGTTGTGCCAGGCCAGCTTAGCCAGGCGCTCCCCGATGCCCCTCGCATCCCGTGGCACTGACTGGGCACACACAGGGGTCCGTGCCTGGGCACTGGCTCTCGGTCAGGCAGCGCGGGTGCATCGCCTCTGCCATCCCAGAATCAGCTCTGCACCCTGGCATGGAGCCTGGCAGAGGGAGGAGGGTCTCTGACCAGACCCCGCTGGGATGCCCAGCTTCCAACATTGCGGCGGCCTTGGAGGACGGCGCCCATCTCACTTCTTTCCCATCCTGCAGGGACCAGGGTGGGGAGCTGCGGGTGTGCTGGGGGCACTGCCAGGTACCAGGCACGAGCCAGAGGTGTAGCAGCATCGCCAGTTATAAAATGTGCAATATTCCCCCACAAGAAGGATCCCAAATGTCCCCCAGCGCGGATCCAGGAGCCAAGGATAACTGTTACCGCTTTGGAAATCCCTTCGGCTTCTCGGGAGCAGCTCCCGGGGGACACACGTGCAGGCCCCTGGCAGGTGCTCAGCTCCAGGGTTATTTCGGAGCCCGGGCAGCCGGACCCCCCCGGCCCCCGCCCCGCTGCCCGTGGGCAGGGAGAGGCCTCGGCGTGGCGGCGGTTCCGGCGCTGCTTCCCTGCTAAATCTCGGCAGCTCCCTCCTGGCTGCCCGGCCTGGCCCCGAGGGGGACAGAGGTGAGCTGCGGAAGCGGGAGGAAGTCCCCAAGCAGGGACACAGAGCGGGGAGGGCATAGAGCCACCGCCAGCCTGGCGGGAGCTGCGGCCGAGGCCGTGGCCAGCAGCGTGTCCCGGGCTCTCAGCCCTTTGCCAGGGCTCTTTCGGTGCCGCCGGGCTGCCCAGCTCGGGCCCGCTCCGGCCGGGAATGTCGCCTGCGGGGTCCCGCGGTGCCAGGGCCGTGCCGGGCTCCGGGGCTGGCGGTGCTGCTGGCGGGGAGATGCGCAAAGGCCAAGGCAGGGCGGCTCCCGCGCACGTTCCAATGTATCCACATCACCATCCGCAGCTCCCGAGCCCGGGCGAGCCTGCCCGCCGCGCGGGTGGGATGGGAACGGGAACGGGAATGGGATCGGCTGGGCTGGAGCTGCGGACCAGGGCTGGTCCCAGCCGAGCCGGGCTCGAGGGGGAGGACACCAGAGCTTGCCCCGTGCCAGGGCAGTGGGAAAAGCCGGGAGCAGAGCTGGGAACAGCGCGGGTTGGTGAGGAGAGAGGCTCCGGCCAGCCCCGGCCCAGGCAGCGGCCGCACGGCTCGCACAGCACACCAGCACCGAGAGCTGGCAACAACCGCGCTGCCAACCCAGCACCAGCCGGACACTCGGGGGGCTGGGACCCCTAAGAGGGATGGAGTCAGGGTGGGAAAGGCGGGTTAGTAAAGAAAAGGAAAAAAAAACAAGAAAGAAAAAATGGGGGAAAAAAAAAGAGAAACAGCAAGCAATAAAGCAAGCAAGAAAGAAAAAAAGAAAAAATAAATACAAATAAAAAATAGAAAGAAAAAAAGAAAGAAAAAGAGTTAAAAAAAAAAAAGAAGAAAAGAGAAAGGAAGAAAGAGAAGTAAATAAGCCAGATTGAGGTGTGACCCTTGCCAAGTCAACCACACAACAGGGAGCACCACCTCAGGGTCATCTGAGCAGCCCTGGCACTGCCCACCCCGGCCGTGTCCTCACCAGGCTCACGCTGCGGCCGGGGGGGGGCCGGGGCCGGACCCTGCGCTGCCCCCGCACCCCAGCGGGCCACGAGGGGCCCCCCGGACCCCCCCGGACCCCCAGGGACCCGCACGGACCCGCACGGACCCCCGCGGGCAGCGCAGCCCGAGCCCCGGGGCAGCCCCAGCCCCGTGCCGAGGGAGGGGGCCTGGCAGGGCAGGGCAGGGCAGGGCAGGGCAGGGCAGGGCAGGGGTCCTGCAGCAGCCCCCCCATCCCCTGCCAGCCCCCCCAGAGCAGAGCCGGGGAGCGCACACGAGGCCGGGCCCCGAGCGGGCAGCGCTGCCAGCAGGGAACAGGTTACGAGGCAGAGAGAGCCGCCTGCTCAATAATTAAATAAATATCGGCGATCAATAAGCGCGATGCAAAGGCAGAGCCGCAGTGGTCGCGCTGTGGGCAGGGCAGGGCAGGGCTGGGGGGGGTTCCTGGGTGTCCCCCCCGCTCCTGGGGGCTGCAGGGACGCCCCGCTCGGTGGCACCGCGTGCACCGGACCCCGCCGCGGCCTGCGGTGACATCGGTGTCCCCACGCCCGCCCGGGGCTGCCCCTCGGCACCCCGGCACCCCCACGGGGGCTGGCATCGCCCCTGCCTGGCACAGCGCGGGTGCCCCCACATCCTGCCGTGCCCGGCCCCTGCCCTCGGCGCAGCGTGGCACGGCCGGGCGCGCTGGCCCAAGCTCGGGGGGTTCTGCACAAAACGCCCGTGCCCCCCCCAGCCCCTGCACCCCACCATGTGCGGCCAGGCTGGGGCAGGGAAGGAAAAAGTTTCGCGCTACGCAAGAGGCGGCACGGCCGAGCCCGAGGCTGCAGCCCCGACCCCCCCGGGCTCCCCGAGCCCACCGGGGACCCCCCGCACCCCACGGAGCCCCCCTGACCCCCAGAGCCCGCGGCTTCCCCGCACCACCCACCTCTGGGCGCAGCCACCAAAAAATAAAACCCAAACCACAACGCAATCTTCCAACCCCCCCACGCCCCAAGTGAAAGTGAAGGCTGAAAAAACCCAAAAAGCACCAGAAACACCATAAAAAAAGCCCTGCAAAAGGCGAGGGAGGGGGACAGGAGGGGAACGCGGCTCCTCTGAGCAGCTCTGCACGGCCCCAACCCGCCTTTCTCTGTTATGATTATTTTTAGGGAGGGAGGTGTTGCATTTTCTTGGGTTTTCTTTTTTTTTCTTTTCTTTTTTTTTCTTTTTTTGTATTGCAACTGCTAAAATCTGTTGCGGCGAAAGGAGCAAATTGGGGGGAGGGGGACGCGGGGGGGGGGGGTCCCGGTTACCTGGGTCAGGCAGAGAGGAGACGAATACATCCCGAGCCGTGCTGGGAAAGTGCCTAATTGCAGGGCTGAGACTCGAGGCGTAAAAGTTACTGAGTCATTTCGGAGGCTGGAGCAGTCCGGGCGTTTTTTCTCTCTCTCTCCTCCGGAGCGGCTCTGCGGGGCCCGGGGGGGGGCAGCCGGGCACGGGGGGGCGGCCCCGCGGGAGGGGGGGCCGAGGAGGAAATAAAAAGATTCCAACTTCCACCCCCCCGCCAAAAAAACTAAAAAAAAAAAAAAAAAAAAAAGAAACCAAACCAAAACAAACCAACCTCTAAAAAAAAAATTAAAAATAAAAAGCAAAATTCTCCCCCCCCCACTTGGAAAATAAAGCGCTTTTTTTGTTGTTGTTGTTTGTTTGGGGTTTTGGGGGGGGCGGTTTAAAGAGGCAGGAGGGTCATCCTCGCCCCGGGGGGGGGTCGGGGGTCCGCACCCAGCCTGCAGGCACGGGCGGCGGGGAAGTTAGAAGGGAAGCGGCTCCATCCGAGACCCAGGCAGCGGAGAGAGAGAGGAAAGAAAGAATGAGAAAATGAAAAAAAAAAAAAAAAGACAAAAAAAAAAAAAAAAGAGCGAGGAATGAAGTGACGTTATGAAAAAAGCCCATCCCAAAATATTACATCCCATTTAAAGATGTAGGAACCCCCTTTGGCTCGCAGGGCCGAGGCGCTGCGGGGCAGGGGGGGCGGGGGAGGGACGGGGCCCCCGCGGACGGCGAATCCCCCTCGGCCCGGCGCGGAGCGCGCCCGCCTTTGCTTGTTTTGGGGGTTTGATTTTTTAATTTTTTTTTTTTTTTTTAACTAAACGGAGCCAATCCGGCGATGGGAGAGAGAAAAAACCCTGCAGATTCATGTGCAACTTCTGAGCAGCGGCCCCGGCGCGGGGGGGGTGTTGGTGTCACTGCCCGCACCCAGCCCCGGTGCGGGGGGGCCCCGCCGCATCCCGCTCATCCCGCGGGCGCGCTGATCCCCCCGGCCGCGTTATCCAACCACCGGCAGCATCACGGAGCCACGGGGGAAGAGAGCGCCACGGGCAGCCCCGCGACCCCCCCGCGTCCCGGGGAGCCCCGCAACCCCCCCGCACAAAGGGAGCGGGAGGGGGAAACAGCGGAGCCCGAGCCCGGCAAACTCCACGGCGCGAGTTGTGACTCCGCACCCCCCCGGCCGCGGCCGAGCCGGGCGCTAATGACGCTAATTAGAGAGCGCGCGGGGAGCGCCACGGGCGGAACACAAAGGGGATCCCCGGGCACCTCCCGGCCCGGGGGGGCCGCGCCCCGCTCCCCTCCGCGCCGGGGGTCGCCCGTCCCCGCAGGGACCCTGACCCGCAGCGCGGCCGCTCCCGGCGCGGGGCCGCGGCTCCAGCGCTGCTGCTTTCCCCCCAAAAATAAGAAAACCGCTTTTTTTGGCCTTTTTTTTTTTTTTTTTTCCTCTGAAGGGACGAGCCCCCGCAGCGCCTCTTCCCGCACAACTCATTTCCACTCTCAACTTCTGCCGACCCCCGCCGCCCATCCCCGCCCGGGTTGGAGTCACCCCGCACCCTCCCCCCGCAGGGACATCCCGGTCCCCCGGGATGCGGCGGCTCCGCGCAAACTTGGCCGGGCGGGCCCGGTCCCCGCATCCTCCCGTGGCCTGGCAGGAGGAGAAGCGGGCGAAGCCTCGCACAGCGGGGGCGGGGGCAATGTTTTTATTCTCACACCGAGCACGGTGATTCCCTTCTCCCACCCCAGCACGGGCAGGGCGGCCCCGCGCAGCGCGGACTTGAGCGCGACCCTCCCGGGCGTCACTTCCAAGTTCAAGTCGGTGCGGCTGGCGGCCTCTCCGCCCCTTTTTTAGCGGCCATTTTCAGCTCCATCCAGTCCTCCGCTGGCTGCGGAGCTCCCCCCGCGCCGCGCCGCGACCTCCCCGCCGGGCGGCTCCCGCCGCCGCCTCCGCCCCCCGGTACCGCGGGCGGGTGGGCAGGGGGAGGAGAGACGGCGGCGGCTCCCCCCGCCCGCCCCCGCCGCCCCGCTCCCCCCGCCCCACACCGTATTAAACTCGCCCCGCCGCCCCCTCCCTGGCTGCAACTTTTGCTCGTGGGGGCACCCGCAAACACACGCACACGGGGGGTGAAGGGAGAGGGGGGAAGTAGAAGAGAAAACGAAAGTGTCATGGG